>NC_057798.1:407736422-408036422 GCF_018294505.1 Triticum aestivum
GCCCGCGTCGTCGCCGACCCCGCCGCCGTCCGCCGACCCTGCCGGAGCCCGCCGCCGCCTCGGTTTTCACGAGAAAACCAATCGATTTTTTTTCTTCTTCGAAACTGTAGATTTTTTTTAGATCCGGTTCGGTTTATTTTTTTCGGTTTAGGTTACTTAGTGAACGCCCGTTCATTCGTTCGTTCGTTTTAACAAACGGTTTTTGTCGTTTAGCCGCAGATAGCGAACGTTCGTTCGTTAGCCTGTTCGTCCATTTTTCTTTTTCTCGGATTTCCACGAATACTTTTTATCGCGATTTCTGACTTGATTTTTGTTCTAGTATAACTTTTTGCTCGTTTATCGAAATCAGGCGATTCAAGCGCCAAGAGTGTCGTCTCAAAACCCTCTTTCCGTTTAACCAACTTAAACAGGTTTTTGCTACTGTAAAATTTGACTTAGGTCCAGATTAGTAAATGAAGCTTGTTTCTTTCGCCGTTTGACTTTCGTTGCTTCGTTTGATTTGATTCTTTTTGCAAACCAGAGTTCTTAAGTTGAACTTTTTGGTTAGATCTCTTATTTGAGTTTTACCCGTGCATTAGATAAGTGTTTATTGTATGCTTGTTGTTTGCGATAGAGTACCCGGAGTGCGCCGCTTGCTACTACGAGTCTCTAGGTTTCACGGATCATCAGCAAGGCAAGTAACGCTTTGATCATACCTCTTTACTACCTAGTTTTATTGCATTAGATCAATCCTCCAACTGTTGCATGGTTAGGATCTGATTAATATGTGGACTTTGGGAAGTAGATGAGGTAGTACCTATTACCTGTTTATTATCAAACCTTTGGGAGTTATTTCTACGTTGCTTATATTGCTATGCTATGCTAGTAGACGTGGATTGGGTGAGTGTATCCATGACAGATGTGAGATTGTTTGATTCATGGTTTATTTAAGGTGGCAACTTAAATTCACATTTGGGTGGATTGAGGCACCTGGGGAACCCAGTGTTGCCTGTATTTTTGGAAATCCCGGGGTACCGTGTGATTCTCCTATGGACCGCCACCCAGGCTCAAAGGGATCATGAGATTATTCATGCTAGAAATTTCCGCGTGCAGCCGCAAGCTACTATGGACTCTAGCATAGTTGAGTATGCTGTGTGACCTCTTTCAGTGGTAGACTAGCAGATGTAGGGGATGTAGGTTGGTACTGTCTACCCAGAGTAAAGAGTTAATGCTTCTGAAAGACTGTGTCTCGGTCATCCATTTCTCAAACACCATGTAGTGCGAGAAATCCGACGGAGGAGATCGAGTCTTGCGGGGAAAAATGTGCAAACCTCTGTAGAGTGTGTAACCTAATCATGGTTAGCCATGTCCCCAGTTATGGACGTTTTGAGTATCTAGTACATGGATTATCATGTGAATCTCATCATGTTACTTAAATTAATTTTGTTGGGTTAATGTTGATGCTTAATTGGGATTGAGTTGGAGGAACCTTCTCAATGTTTAACAACCACCATGATACTTAAATAAAATTTATTCCTTTATTGTAGGGAAAAATTGGCTTTATGCAAAACTATAACCATAGAGCTTTCCACCAGCCATATATGCATGTCGTGATAGCATTATTCTGTTCATTACTCTCTATGTGTTACATTGCCAGCATATTCAATGTGCTGACCCGTTTTCGGGCTGCAACGTTCATGTTGGCAGACTTTTCAGACGACGAGTAAGGAGCCTTAGGTCGTGATCTTATACTCAGTGATGTCGTTGGATTTGATGGACTCGCTTATCTTCCAAGCCTTCCCCTATTATCGTTATTAGATGGCCTTGAGCCATATTTATTGTAATAAGTTCTATTTTGAGACATTCGATGTAATAAGTGTGTGATTGCTACTCTGTTATAAATCCTTCGAGTACTGTGTGTGTCAGCATTAACGATCCAGGGATGACACTGATGCACAGAGATCAGACTGTTTGAGGTCTGGTCGCTACAAGATGGTATCAGAGCACACGCTAACTGTAGGACACGACCACTAAGATAAAGCCCTAGATCACTACTCTCTTCTCATTTCTGACTCCTCATCTTTTCTACTCTTCTAGGATGGCGGATGCAAGTAACAAGTTCACGCAACCGGATGAAGATACACCCTTTGGACGCCACTTGAAGGAAGCCACTAGATACCTGAACATCGGACTACTAAGCTTCACCGGGACCTACATCGCCACTTTACCAGAAGAGGAGCGTTGGATGATTCAAGTTCAAGTTCCAGGAAGGACATTCATGCCCATCACTGAGCCCATAGAGTTTTCCTTTGATGCACCAACCTGGAGTCTAGGAAAGAGCATGGCAGCCCACATCACCATGGGACGCATTCGAGAAGTTTACCACAAGGACCTCAAGGATACTATCTACCAAATTTGTGGGCACCGAGATGAGAAATGGGAGATGATCAGCACCAGGAAGGATAGATCAATTGTAGCTTTCATCCAGGAGCTAAACCAGCACATTCGTCGCCAGGAGAACTAGATGTGCGCAGGCATGATAGATCTGAAGAAGGCAATGACCAAGATCGCGGAACTGGAGGAAGAACTGAAGTCTACACGTGATGGATATGAGGAAGAAATGACCACACTCGTGGAGAAGAATGATGATCTGAAGAAGAAGCTAAAAGTATTCATGGGATTTCCCGCGACTGGAGGAGAAGACGGAGATTGCACTTGCCAGGAGAACTACATCATCATCGACGACACTGACTCGGACCCCGATGATAGCGATGATGACTTTGTTGATGAAGCTGGAGCAGATATCATGGAGTCTTCGACCGATCAATTTTTCTAGTCGACCACCATAACAGTAGTAGTATTCCCCCATGTATATAGTATAGTTCGAGCACTTTTGTAATGATAGTTAGACTGTTGTATGCCTTTGTTTGATTTGATTGAAGTGATATTGATTGCATTTGCCTCATGTGCATATGGGTAGTGTTTTTCTCTATAGGCCTCATTCTATTATGTATTCTCATCTTTTCTAAACCCTCAGATGCCTCCGAGACATGACAATGGATTTTCTTTCCCACCAAAGCTCACACAGTTGATCCAGCAACAAAATGCATTGATGCAGATGTTAGTCCAGAATCAGAATCAGGGGAACAACAACAACAACAACCCACCACCACCACTACCCGTTGATCACTTAGCCCGTTTCTTGAGGCTGAATCCGCCGGTGTTCGCCAGTAGCACCGAGCCGATAGTAGCAGATGATTGGCTCTGCAAGATGGGAAGGGAGTTGACCACTGCAGGATGCACAGATGCGGATAAGGTGCATTTTGCCGCACATCAGCTTGATGGACCTGCACCATCATGGTGGGAGAATTTCACAGCCACTTATCCCATCGACACTGTCACATGGGACCAGTTTCAGCAGGCTTTCCGTACTGCTCATGTTTCAGCTGGAGCTATGGCCATGAAGAAGTGTGAGTTTCGCAACTTGCACCAAGGAGGACGTACTGTTGGCCAGTACGTGGATGACTTTAGTAAGCTAGCACGTTATGCCCCAGATGACGTTTCTACGGATGCAGCTAAGCAGGAGAAGTTTCTAGAAGGACTGAATGATGAGCTGAGCATGCAGTTGACGGTAGCAACCTTCAACAACTACCAGGAGTTGGTAGACCAAGCTCTCATGATTGAAGGGAAGCAGCAGCAGATTGACAGCCGCAAGAGGAAGTATGGACAAGGGAAGTACAATTCTGGAGCTCAGCAGAAGCCTCGTTTTACCCCGAATTCGGGAGGACCTTTTCAACATACCCATGGAGGAGGGAGTTTGCACAACCATAGTGGCCCCAAGAATGGTAATGGGAATGGAGGAAGCAACGGACAGAATCGTACCAACCCATCAACACCAGCCAAGAGGGATACCTGTTTCAAGTGCGAGAAGACTGGACATTATGCCATTGAATGTCCTGAAGCTAAGAATGGAAATGTCAATGGAAGCTCTGGCAAGAAGCCGAACCCTTTTAACAAGGGACGGGTGAACCACGTTAGCGTGGAGGAGGTTGAAGCCCAGCCAGATGCAGTAATAGGTAAGTTTTTGGTTAAGTCATTTACTGCAATCGTTCTTTTTGATACTGGTGCATCGCATTCATACATATCAAGGGGATTTGTGGATAAGTATGATATGTCTCCAACGTATCTATAATTTTTTATTGTTCCATGCTATTATATTACCTGAGGGAGTCCCGGATTAGGGGGTGTCCGGATCGCCGGACTATGACCTTTGGCCGGACTCCCGGACTATGAAGATACAAGATTGAAGACTTCGTCCCGTGTCCGGATAGGACTTTCCTTGGCGTGGAAGGCAAGCTTGGCGATATGATATGAAGGTCTCCTCCCATTGTAACCGACTCTGTGTAACCCTAGCCCTCTCCGGTGTCCATATAAACCGGAGAGTTTTAGTCTGTAGGACGAAAAACAATCATACCATAGGCTAGCTTCTACGGTTTAGCCTCTCTGATCTCGTGGTAGATCAACTCTTGTACTACCCATATCATCAATATTAATCAAGCAGGAGTAGGGTTTTACCTCCATCGAGAGGGCCCGAACCTGGGTAAAAACATCGTGTCCCTTGTCTCCTGTTACCATCCGCCTAGACGCACAGTTCGGGACCCCCTACCCGAGATCCGCCGGTTTTGACACCGACATTGGTGCTTTCATTGAGAGTTCCTCTGTGTCGTCACCTTTAGGCCCGATGGCTTCTTCGATCATCAACCACGACGCGGTCCAGGGTGAGACTTTTCTCCCCGGACAGATCTTCGTATTCGGCGGCTTCGCACTGCGGGCCAATTCGCTTGGCCATCTGGAGCAGATCGAAAGCTACGCCCCTGGCCATCAAGTCATATTTGGAAGCTTAAACTACACGGTCGACATCCGCGGGGACTTGATCTTCGACGGATTCGAGCCACGGCCGAGCGCGCCGCACTGTCACGATGGGCATGATCTAGCTCTGCCGCCGGACAGCGCCCAGAGCGCCTGCTCAGGTGTCCGCTCCGACCATTAGCTCGGAGCCGACTGCGCCAGTCGGGGACGGACGGTTGGACGCCGCCCCAGGAGCCGCAATCTCTACGGCGATAGAGCCGAATACCAGCCTAGTCCCTTGCGAGGCCTGTGACTCCAAGGTGGACTCCTTCGGACTCCGAATCTTCCGCACCCCTTCCGATCGAACCCGATTGGGCTCCGATCATGGAGTTCACCGCCGCGGACGTCTTTCAGCACTCGCCCTTTGGCGATATCCTGAATTCACTAAAGTCTCTCTCTTTGTCAAGAGAACCCTGGCCGGACTATGGTCAGCAAGGTTGGGATGCGGACGACGAAGAAATTCGAAACCCACCCACAACCCACTTTGTAGCCACTGTCGACGACCTAACCGACATGCTCGACTTCGACTCCAAAGACATCGACAGTATGGACGCCGATGAAGGAGACAACCAAGAACAAGCACTTATAGGGCACTGGAAAGCCACCTCGTCATATGACATATACATGGTCAACACCCCCAAAGCAGGGGATGGCGATGAAAAAATGGAGGATGACCCCTCCAAGAAGCAACCCAAGCGCCGACGTTAGCGGCGCCGCTCTAAATCCCGCCAAAGCAAAAACGACGACTCCGGCACTGGAGACAACAACACCCCGGACAGTGCCGAAGACAACCCCCTCCAGCAGGATTCAGCGCAGGAGGACGGAGAAGCCAACCCTCATGAGAGAGCGGCAGACAGGGAGGACGAGGATGACAATTACATGCCCCCCTAAGAAGACGAGGCAAGCCTCGACGACGATGAATTTTTCGTGCCAGAGGATCCCGTCGAACAAGAGCGTTTCAAACGCAGGCTTATGGCCACGGCAAGCAGCCTCAAGAAAAAACAGTAGCAGCTTAGAGCTGACCAAGACTTGATAGCGGACAGATGGACTGAAGTCCTGGCGGCCGAAGAGTATAAACTCGAAAAGCGCAGGCTGCTACCCCAACTAGAGGAGGAAGCAACTAAACCTACATCACCAGCGTATGACGCGCCCGATCGGCCACCCCGTGGCCCCGACAGAGAGGCCTTTCGGCCCTCAACCCAAGCCGCACCCCGACGCCGCTCAAAAAATACCAGAGCACAAGGAAACGCAACAGACCTGTGAGACATATTGGAGGATAAGGCAAGGCAAATAAGATCGATCTACGGATCGCGTGGGCGCCCCACGTCACATGATGATAACCGTCACGACGGATATGATAAATACGGCCAGGCCGAACACAACAAACAAAGCTCATCCGAGCTACGTCGCGATATAGCCCAGTAGAGGGGCGCCGCACACCCACTATGCTTCACAGACGAAGTAATGGATCATCAAATCGCCGAGGGTTTTAAACCCGTAAACATCGAATCATACGATGGCACAACAGATCACGCTGTATGGATCGAGGATTATCTCCTTCATAACCACATGGCCCGTGGTGATGATCTACACGCCATCAAATACCTCCCGCTCAAGCTTAAAGGACCAGCTCGACATTGCCTTAACAGCCTGCCAGCAGAGTCAATTAGTTTCTGGGAGGACCAGGAATCCGCATTCCTTGACAACTTCCAGGGCACTTATGTGCGACCACCAGACGCCGATGACCTAAGCCACATAATCCAGCAGCCAGAGGAATCGGCCAGACAATTTTGGACACGGTTCCTAACCAAGAAAAATCAAATAGTCAACTGTTCGGACGCCGAGGCCCTTGCAGCCTTCAGGCACAACATCCGAGACGAATGGCTTGCCCGGCACCTAGGACAGGAAAAGCCGAAATCTATGGCAGCCCTCACGACACTCATGACCCGCTTTTGCGCGGGAGAAGACAGCTGGCTAGCTCGTAGCAATAACATAACCAAGAGCCCTGGCAATTCGGATACCAAGGACAACAATGGCAGGTCACGTCGCAACAAGCACAAGCGCCGCATTAACGGCGACAATACTGAGGATACGGCAGTTAATGCCGGATTCAGAGGCTCTAAACCCGGTCAGCGGAAGAAGCCATTCAAAAGAAACCCTCCGGGCCCATCCAGTTTAGACCGGATACTCGATCGCTCGTGCCAGATACACGGCACCCCCGAACAACCAGCCAACCACACCAACAGGGATTGTTGGGTGTTCAAGCAGGCAGGCAAGTTAAGTGCCGAAACCAGAGACAAGGGGCTGCATAGCGATGACGAGGAGGAGCCCCGGCCGCCGAACAACAGAGGACAGAAGGGCTTCCCCCCGCAAGTGCGGACGGTGAACATGATATACGCAACCCATATCCCCAAAAGGGAGCGGAAGCATGCTCTCAAGGACGTCTATGCGTTGGAGCCAGTCGCCCCAAAGTTCAACCCATGGTCCTCCTGCCCGATCACTTTTGATCGAAGGGACCACCCCACTAGCATTCGTCACGGCGGATTCGCCGCATTGGTCCTAGACCCAATCATTGACGGATTTCACCTCACTAGAGTCCTCATGGACGGCGGCAGCAGCCTGAACCTGCTTTATCAGGATACAGTGCGAAAAATGGGTATAGATCCCTCAAGGATTAAACCCACAAAGACAACCTTTAAAGGCGTCATACCAGGTGTAGAAGCCAGCTGTACAGGCTCGGTTACACTCGAAGTGGTCTTCGGATCCCCGGATAATTTCCGAAGCGAAGAGTTAATCTTCGACATAGTCCCATTCCGCAGTGGCTATCACGCCCTGCTCGGACGAACCGCATTCGCAAAATTCAATGCGGTGCCGCACTACGCATATCTCAAGCTCAAGATGCCAGGCCCTCGCGGAGTCATTACGGTAAATGGAAACACCGAACGCTCTCTCCGAACGGAGGAGCACACGGCGGCCCTGGCGGCGGAAGTACAAAGTAGCCTCTCAAGGCAATTCTCCAATCCGGGTGTTAAACGTCCGGACAACGTCAAGCGCGCCCGAAGTAACCTACAACAAAACCGGCTGGCACGTTCCGAGCAAGCATAGCAGTGCGGCCCCAACCCCAGCCCTCGCCAGATGGCGATAGCGGTACCACGCGTACATAATTACGCTTTGGAAATACCATGGGCATAAGGGGAGGGGCACAACCACGGCACGCCCAGAATGCGGCTCAACCGCACTAGGGGCTCCCTATTCTGCCGTTTCCTTTTTTTATATACTTTCAGGACCCAACTATCCGGAAGGCCTGTCCGGCAATACACTCGCCGAACACACGATGCAACAGCCAGGGAGAGAACAAGCCACGTCAAATGTCCAGGTGGTCTCTATAACGAGCTAAATACCTGTTTTACTTAAAGTCTCGCAGCTTGCCCCTGGAGGGGGACATGTCAAATAATCCCATCTCTTGCTTATCGCACTATTTGTATCGTTCTGCTTTCATAGCAGCCCTTTTTAATAAACAATACATAGCTCTTATCTATTATTGTATTCATCTATTTTTATACAAATATGTTCAGTCATGACATTATGCAACCGTACACTTTGGTACGGCCAATACACCAGGGGCTTAAGCACCCCATAACACGGTGTGAGAAGACCGAACACTCTCATGAGTGCGGCACCCCGAACTTATAGCACTATATGCATCGGCTCCGAATCATGTCTTGGGTCAATAGTTGGGTTTGCCCGGCTCCCATGTTTTGGTACCTTACGTTCCGCAATGTTGGCTAAGGTAGCGCTGGGAGAACTACTGCGATTGTGCCCCAGTTGAGCTGGGTTAACACCTCAGTAGAGAAAGCTAAAACTGACCGTCATGATAGTGCGAGAGACCGGTCGCTGTTCGCGAGGTTTTTCGAGTCCCTAAAGACTTATGCCGCTTAGAGCGAGGAGCCGGATTTATCTGGCCTAGGCGTGGATAGCGCCCCGAACTCGGTCTTCCGAATACTAGGGGCTTCGCCGAAATTTAAAATTATAGAATTCTATGGCTAAGTGAGAGTGATAAAGCATTATAAGTCCGATGGCCTTGTTCGTTGTGCTGAGCGCCTCCCTAGATGGACCCAAGAATGGGAACAAGAGCGCTCAGGTTTATCCCGAACATCCCAGCACTCGTGGCATGGGGGTAGAAGCCGACGACTTGCATCTCTCAGATTTGATAAACGGCCGCACAGAAGGTAATATTTTAAATTAACAAGCGTTGCTTAGCGCATATGAACAAAGTTTTCAGCGTACAGGATAACAGATGCGAGTCTACTCAAAAATTACATCTTTGGAGCATTCACCCGCTATAAGGCGGGCACCCTTCAGGATGCCCTCATAATACATCTCGGGCTTGCGACACTCCTTGCCCGGCGGTGGCGCGTCCGTCACAAGCTTCTCGGCGTCCATCTTGCCCCAGTGCACTTTAGCACAGGCAAGGGCCCGACGGGCACCTTCAATACAGACGGAGCGCTTGGTGACTTCAATCCATGGACAGGCGTCCACCAGCCGCCGCACCAGACCGATGTAGCTCCCAGGCATGGCTTCTCTAGGCCACAGCCGAACTATGAGGCCCTTCATGGCCTGTTCGGCCACCTTGTGGAGCTCGACCAGCTGCTTCAGCTGGTCGCTCAGGGGCACCGGATGTCCGGCCTCAGCATACTGGGACCAGAACACTTTCTCCGTCGAGCTTCCTTCCTCGGCCCGGTAGAATGCGGCGGCATCGAATACACTGCGGGGCAGATCTGCGAATGCTCCTGGAGAGCTCTGGATTCGGGTAAGTAACATGTAATTACTTTCACATGCTTGCTTTGCATAAAGAATGCCTTACCCGCCGCTATCTTTTTCATCGCCTCAATCTCCTGGAGGGCTTTTTGGGCTTCAGCCTTGGCAGATTTGGCGCTTTCAAGTGCCAAGGCAAGCTCGGACTCTCGAGTCTTCGAGTCAAGCTCTAACCTCTCATGTTTTTTCACAAGAGCATTGAGCTCTTGCCGCACCTCCGCCGCCTGCGCCTCTTGCTTTTCTCGCTCTGAGCGCTCCATGGCCGCATTGTCTTCGGCCTTGGAAAGCGCTTCCTTCAGGGTTGCCACCTGAGTTATGGCCCCTACAACATTCATGTTGGTCCTGTCATTATTTGCAACCAGGTATTTCTATATACATTTACATACAGTATTACATACCCTCCTTGTCCTCGAGCTGCTTCTTGGCATGGCCGAGCTCGTTCTCGGACCGCTTGAGGTTCTGCTTCAATGCGTCGACCTCTGCAGTCAGTGCGGCAGAGGTCAGCAGCGCAACCTGCATTCCCATATCGACATATTTATGTTAGACTCCTGCGTATATCTTTTTAGATCCTCAGTCCGGCTTTTCTTTCGAACGCCAAACTGAGCATCAGGGGCTAATGTCTATGCGGTAACATTTTTATATGTTTTGAATACATACCTCAAAGCCTGTTAGCAGGCTGGTACAAGCTTCTGTTAGCCCGCTCTTGGCGGACCGAACCTTCCGAATCACCGCACTCATAGCAGTGCGGTGCTCCTTGTCGATGGAGGCGCCGTTAAGCACCTCCAGCAAATTGTCTGGCGTCTCCGGTTCGATAGAGGCTGCCGGCGTCGTAGGCGTGCCTTTCTTGCGAAGGCGCCGTCTACCGGACTCTGGAGCCGTTGTTGGTTCCGAAGCGGTGTCCGGCCCAGGGCCGGACTTAGATCCCTCTTGGGCTTTACCCCCTTTGGGCCTGGAGTCCGGGAGGTCGCCTTGCGGCGCCTCCAGGACCACCTCCTCCTGGTTTAGTCCCTTTTGGGACTCCACCTCAGCATCGTCCGTAGGGAGAGGGAAGGAGGCCGTCAGAAGTGAAGTGCTATTCATGTCCGACGAATCCAGGGAGCCGCTTGACGAATCGCCGAGCTGAGCCTTGGGCGGACTGCATGATTGAATTCGGCGTCAGAAGGTACCATACATTAGAGGAGCGCCATGAGCTATACTGGTATCCGGATACTTACGATTTTGCTAGGGGCTTGACCCTGGATGGCCATTCCTCCCCGCCGTCTTCGGCATCGGAGGCGTAGTCCAGCAGAAGGGTCCTCCCCTTTTTGGACCCTCCGGCCTCCCCAGTTAGGGCGGCCTTCCTTTTCTTTCCTCGCCCTGCTGGAGGGGGAGAGGCTTCTTCTTCTTCCTCCTCCTCGTCCTCAGAGGCGGAGGGTGCTTCGGGGTTGTCAGGCGATGAATCCGACACCACCAAGCGCCGGGAACTCTTTCGAGTCCCCGTGGCCTTCTTCTTGGCCTTCTTCTCCGGCACCACGTGAGGTGCCGGAACCAGCAGCTTCATCAAGCGTGCGTCTGCTGGGCCTTCGGGCAAAGGGGCCGGACAGTCAAATTGTCCGGACGTCCTCTTCCAGTCCTGTCAAAGGAGCAGGAGTTTAGATCCTACATGGAGTCAAACTATGAAAATGAAGTGTCCCGTGGAGGACTAAAAGCAAGCTTACTTCGGTGGCTTGGCGCTTGGCACGGAATCCGCGATCCTCGGTGACGGGAGGGGAGACCTCGGAGCTCTTGAATAGCACCTTCCAGGCGTCCTCGTGCTTTGTGTCGAAGAGCCGGGACAGAGTCTGGTGCTGGGCCGGGTTGAACTCCCACAAGTTGAAGGCCCGTCTTGACACGGAAGGATCCGGCGGAAGAGCATGACCTCGACTACGTTAACAAGCTTAACCTTCTTGTTCACCAGGTCTCAGACGCAGGATTGGAGTCCGGTCACCTCTTCTAGACTACCCCACAACAAGCCCGTCTCTTTCCAAGATGTGAGCCGTGTGGGGATGCCAGATCGGAATTCGGGGGCCGCTGCCCATTCAGGGTCACGCAGCTCGGTGATATAGAACCACCCCGACTGCCACCCTTTGATGGTCTCTACGAAGGCGCCCTCGAGCCATGTAATGTTGGCTATCTTTCCCACCATGGCGCCTCCGCACTCCGCTTGGCGGCCGCCCACAACCTTCGGCTTGACGCTGAAGATCTTTAGCCATAGGCCAAAGTGAGGCTGGATGCGGAGGAAGGCCTCACACACGACGATAAACGCCGAGATGTTGAGGATGAAGTTTGGGGCTAGATCGTGGAAGTCCAGGCCGTAGTAGAACATGAGCCCCCGGACGAACGGGCGAAGAGGAAAGCCCAGTCCGCGGAGAAAATGGGGGAGAAGCACGACCCTATCATGGGGCCCAGGGGTGGGGATGAGTTGCCCCTCATCTGGAAGCCGGTGCGTGATGTCGTCAGACAAGTATCCGGCCTTCCTCAACTTTTTGATTTGCCCCTCCGTGACGGAGGAGGACATCCATCTACCTCCCGCTCCGGACATGATTGGAGAAAGGTTGAGGTGGGAAGTACGGACTTGGGTGCTGGAGATCGAGTGCGCAGGGATGGATAAGCAAAGGAAGAAGAAGGCGTAAATGGAAAGGGTGGATCCTTATCCCCTTATATGGGCGGCCGAAACTATAAGCCCCCACCAGCCTAATAAAACTCGCTTATCTCCCAAGTGCTGCGGTTAATGGCGCGGTTGGGTTACCCATGCCCGTATTGATGAGAATCCCGGAATAAGGGGACACGATCTCTGCCTAGACAAGACGTGCCAAGGAAACTGCCTCGCTAAACGCGCTGAGGTGGAACAGTAAGACGATTCGAATAAAGGATTGGTCATGGCGTGATGTCACGCTACGGAATACGTCAGCAGATTAGATTTGTTCAGATATTATTCTCTATACAGTGGTATGTGGAACTTATTTTGCAGAGCCGAACACTATCCTTGTGTTCAAGATCTTCTATGAAGTATTCGGAGGAGGAACCCGCCTTGCAATGTCGAAGACAATTTGCGCCGGACTCGTCGTCATTGAAGCCTGGTTCAGGGGCCACTGAGGGAGTCCCGGATTAGGCGGTGTCCGGATGGCCGGACTATGACCTTTGGCCGGACTCCCGGACTATGAAGATACAAGATTGAAGACTTCGTCCCGTGTCCGGATAGGAC
Source organism: Triticum aestivum (assembly GCF_018294505.1). Taxonomy (NCBI): domain Eukaryota; kingdom Viridiplantae; phylum Streptophyta; class Magnoliopsida; order Poales; family Poaceae; genus Triticum; species Triticum aestivum. Next base: position 407,749,348 of record NC_057798.1, read on the forward strand.
TTTCCTTGGCGCGGAAGGCAAGCTTGGCGATATGATATGAAGATCTCCTCCCATTGTAACCGACTCTGTGTAACCCTAGCCCTCTCCGGTGTCTATATAAACCGGAGAGTTTTAGTACGTAGGACGAAAAACAATCATACCATAGGCTAGCTTCTAGGGTTTAGCCTCTCTGATCTCGTGGTAGATCAACTCTTGTACTACCCATATCATCAATATTAATCAAGCAGGAGTAGGGTTTTACCTCCATCGAGAGGGCCCGAACCTGGGTAAAAACATCATGTCCCTTGTCTCCTGTTACCATCCGCCTAGACGCACAGTTCAGGACCCCCTACCCGAGATCCTCCGGTTTTGACACCGACATTACCCCTTTTTCATGTTTATGGGCTTTATTATACACATTTATATCATTTTTGGGACTAACCTATTAACCGGAGGCCCAACCCATATTGCTGTTTTATTGCATGTTTTAGTATTTCGAAGAAAAGGAATATCAAACGGAGTCCAAACGGAATGAAACCTTTTGCATCATGATTGGAAGAATATCATCCAGGAGGCTTGGAGATCAAGTTAGAAGATCCTCGAGGAGGCCAGGAGATAGGGGGCGCCCCCCCCCCCTACAAGGCGCGGCTCCCTATCTCGTGGACCCCTCGAGCACCCCCCCCCCCGACCGACTCTTTCGCCTATATATGCCTACGTACCCTAAAACCATCAGAAAAAAAGATAGATCGGGAGTTCCGCCGCCGCAAGCCTCTGTAGCCACCCAAAACCTCTCGGGAGCCCGTTCTGGCACCCTGCCGGAGGGGGAATCCATCACCGGTGGCCATCTTCATCATCCCGGCGCTCTCCATGACGAGGAGGGAGTAGTTCACCCTCGGGGCTGAGGGTATGTACCAGTAGCTATGTGTTTGATCTCTCTCTCTCGTGTTCTCTCTATGGCACGATCTTGATGTATCGTGAGCTTTGCTATTATAGTTGGATCTTATGATGTTTCTCCCCCTCTACTCTCTTGTGATGAATTGAGTTTCCCCTTTGAAGTTATCTTATCGGATTGAGTCTTTTATGAGAACACTTGATGTATGTCTTGTCGTGCTTATCTGTGGTGACAATGGGATATCACGTGCCTCTTGATGTATGTTTTGGTGACCAACTTGCGGGTTCCGCCCATGAACTGATGCATAGGGGTTGGCACACGTTCTTGACTCTCCGGTAGAAACTTTGGGGCACTCTTTGAAGTACTTTGTGTTGGTTGGATGAATGTGAGATTGTGTGATGCATATCATATAATCATGCCCACGGATACTTGAGGTGACAATGGAGTATCTAGGTGACATTCGGGTTTTGGTTGATTTGTGTCTTAAGGTGTTATTCTAGTACAAACTCTTTTATAGATCGATCCGAAAGAATATCTTTGAGGTGGTTTCGTACCCTACCATAATCTCTACGTTTGTTCTCCGCTATTAGTCGCTTTCGAGTGACTCTTTGTTGCATGTTGAGGGAATGTTATATGATCTATCTATGTTATTATTGTTGAGAGAACTTGCACTAGTGAAAGTATGAACCCTAGGCCTTGTTTCCTATCATTGCAATACCATTTACGCTCACTTTTATCATTAGTTACCTTTCTGTTTTTATATTTTCAGATTACAAATACCTTTATCTACCATCCATATTGCACTTGTATCACCATCTCTTCGCCGAACTAGTGCACCTATACAATTTACCATTGTATTGGGTGTGTTGGGGACACAAGAGACTCTTTGTTATTTGATTGCAGGGTTGTTTGAGAAAGACCATTTTCATCCTACGCCTCCCACGGATTGATAAAACTTAGGTCATCCACTTAAGGGAAATTTGCTACTGTCCTACAAACCTGTGCACTTGCAGGCCCAACAACGTCTACAAGAAGAAGGTTGTGTAGTAGACATCAAGCTTTTTTCTGGTGCCGTTGCCGGGGAGGTGAGTGCTTGAAGGTATATCTTTAGATATTGCATTCGAATCTTTTTGTTTCTTGTTTTAGTTTAGTTTATAAAAGAAAATTACAAAAAATGGAGTTAAGTTTGTCTCATATGCTTCGTCTTTTTAATATCTTTCGTGAGTTTGATGGAAAGGAAAATTGTGCTCAAGCTCTAGAAGAAGATTGCATTAAAATGCTTGGTACTAAATCTTTGAATGATGAGCACGATTGCGATGTTGTTAGTATGAACTCTTTGAATATCCTTAGTACTAATGATGATTGCTCTAGTTATGATGAAAATATATCTTATGAGCATGTCAACTTTTGTGGAGTGCATGTTTGCATGAACACACCAAATAGAGAAGATATATATTGGAAGAGGCATAAGTATTTAGAAACTAAGAAGTTGCAAGAAAGGCTAGATAAGAGTGCGGAGAATTTAAGATATCTTTCCCGTTGTGAATTTTTCAATAAACAAGATCATTTACATCTCCAATGCAAATTGTTGCATGATCGGATCGTGTCCCAAAATTGTGATGGTTTGATCTCCCTTTCTCATTACAATGAACTTAGATTCCTTTTGGGTTGTGAAGAGTTGAAACGTTTAACTAAGCCTATTCCAAAATTTAATCTTAAGCATTTTCTTGATATTGATTTAGAAAAGATTTATATGTTTTGTGCGGAGAATTGCATTGAAAATCCTTACATTGCCAATTACCTAAAGAAAAGGAAGCAAATGGAAGATGATAAGAATACTAATGAAAGGGAAGAGACTTCCCAATCTCCTCCTATTATTTCTCATGATGAATTAGGTAACGAGGAGGAGCTTTCTATTCAACCAATCTCATTAATAAGGAGCTCGAAGAGGAAGGTTGAACCTACACATAATGTGCAGAAGAAAAAGAAAAGAAGGAGCAACAAAGGTAGAAAGGTATCCCTCCCAAATGATGTTGCTCCTACTGCTCATTGTGATGATGATAATTGCTTTACTATTGGTGCTATCCATATTTTTAATGATGAGAGTGATTGTGCTTATGATATGAAAGGGCCCAAGCTTGGGGAAGCTATGTTTGATGAGTATGAAATATTTGAGAATATATTTTCTGAAATTAATGTTTGTCCCAAGCTTGGGGATGGTATGTTTTATGAAGATGATATTTTTAGCATCCCAAGTTTTGATATGCAAAGTTGTTATGATGATAGCATGCCTCCTACCTATGACGATTATATTGATGAAAGTGGGTTCGGAAGAGTGTCAACTTTAGGAAGTAGTGATCCCACTATTTTGGAGGATGTTGAATTTTATTGTGATGAATATGAAAGTGGATTTGGAAGAGTGTCAACTTTATTTAGTGATTCCACTATCTTGGGAGAGGTTTCAATCGATTATGATGAGAACGAAGTTGCTACTTATGATGATTATTGTGATGAAACTTATGCTATAAAAAGTAGTGATGATTATATTTATAAAACTTGTCATGATTATGATTACCCTTTTTCTGAACATTACTCTTTTAATGTGGAAACATTTTTTAGTGTTCAAGTCCCTTATGATACTCCCACTATTCCGAATGAGAAGAATTTTGCTTATGTGAGTAGTAAATTTTCTATGCTTGTAGATCATGAAAAGAATGCTTTAGGTGCTGGTTATATTGTTGAGTTCATTCATGATGCTACTGAAAATTATTATGAGGGAGGAACATATGATTGTAGGAATTGCAATAATGTCAAGTTTCCTCTCTATGTGTTGAAAATTTTGAAGCTATGCTTGTTTTACCTTCCTATGCTAATTGATTATTGTTCCCATAAGTTGTTTGCTCACAAAATACCTATGCATAGGAAGTGGGTTAGGCTTAAATGTGCTAGTCATATGCTTCATGATGCTCCTGTTATGTTTCAATTCTTATCTTTTATGTGAGCATCATTGCCATCATCATGCCTAGCTAGAAAGGCATTAAAGAAAAGCGCTTGTTGGGTGACAACCCAATATTTATCCTTACTGTTTTTGTGTGTTCACATGATTATGCTACTGTATTAATCTTGTTTTATATCTTTTGTTTCAATAAAGTGCCAAGTAAGACCTTTAGGATAGCTTACGGTGATAGTTGTGTTGATCCTGCTGAAAATAAGAAACTTTTGCACCCAGTAAATTAGTTTTGTTAATTCACAGAAACGTTCTTCTAATATTATTCTTTTTGATATGGATTGATGCACGAATTTCTTATGACTTCCTAATTTGGTAGGATTGTTTGAGTTCCAGAAGTATATGTTTGATACATATTGCTACAGACTGTTCTGTTTTTGACAGATTCTGTTTTCTATGTGTTGTTTGCTTATTTTTCATGCATCTATTGCTAGTAAAATAGTTTATAAACCATAGATAAGTTGGAATAAATTAGATATTACACCAATATGAATTAAGAATGAGTTCATTACAGTACCTAAGTGGTGGTTTTGCTTTCTTATACTAACGGAGCTTACGAGTTTTCTGTTGAGTTTTGTGTTGTGGAGTTTTCAAGTTTTGGGTAAAGATCTGATGGATTATGGAATAAGGAGTGGCAAGAGCCTAATATTGGGGATGCCCAATGCACCCCAAGGTAATATTCAAGGACAAGCAAGAGCCTAAGCTTGGGAATCCCCCGGATGGCATCCCCTCTTTCGTCTTCGTTCATCGGTAACTTTATTTGGAGCTATATTTTTATTCACCACATGATATGTGTTTTGCTTGGAGCGTCATTTTCTCTGGTTAGTTTTTGCTTGATTTTATTTAGAATAATTTTTTGCATCTTTAGTTTCAATAAAAAAGTCAAGGATAGCCTTCACCATGCTTATTTTGCTAGTATACATGATGCTGTTTGAAAACAGAAAGTTTACCGCTGCTGCCAAAATTCCCTAGAAAAGTCAGGGAATGGTATAATGTTAAACCTTTTTGCATAATGAGCTCTCACAAATTTACTGCAGTGGGAATTTTATTTAATAATTTTCGGAGTTAGGGAAGTATGATGAATCTTGCATTCTTTACATAATGTACTGTTTTGGCAGATTGCTGTTATGTTTGCATTGTTTGCATATGTTTGCTTGTTTAATGATTCTATTTGAGGATAGGAGTATTAAATATGCAGAGACATTTAATATTAAATGTTGAATAATAATTTTAGTGATTTGTTACAATATAAAATGATAAGGTTTTGCATTGGTTTATACTAACCTATCTCACGAGTTCTTGTTGAGTTTGGTGTGGATGAAGCTTTTGATGAAAAGAGAACCCATGATATGAGAGGAATTAAGGAGACACAAAAGTTCAAGCTTGGGGATTCTCAAGGCACCCCAAGATAATATTTCAAGAAGTCTCAAGCATCTAAGCTTGGGGATGCCCCGGTAGGCATCCCACCTTTCTTCTTCGACAACTATCGGTTAGTATCGGTTGAGCCTAAGTTTTTGCTTCTTCACATGAGTTGTGCTATCCTTGAAATGTCGTTTTATTTTGTTTTGCTTGCTGCTTGATTAGAATACCAAGATCTGAAATTCCTTAATGTTAGAGAGTCTTCACATAGTTGCACAATTATTCGACTACTCATTGATCTTCACTTATATCTTTCGGAGTAGTTTGTCATTTGCTCTAGTGCATCACTTATATCTTTTAGAGCACGGCGGTGGTTATATTTTGTAGAAATTGCTAGTCTCTCATGGTTCACTTATACTATTTTCAGAGTCTTTTAGAAAATCATGGTATTTGCTATGGTTACAAAGTTGGTCCTAGAATGATGAACATCCAAGTTGGGTATAATAAAAACTATCATAGAGAGGCTATGATCAATTTGATGCTTGATAATTGTTTTGAGGTATGGAGGTAGTGATATTAGAGTCATGCTAGTTGAGGTGATTATGAAAAATACTTGTGTTGAGGGTTGTTATTCCCGTAGCATACACGTATGGTGAACCGCTTTGTGATGAAGTTGGAGCACAATTTTATTTATTGATTGTCTTCCTTATGAGTGGCGGTCGGGGACGAGCGATGGTCTTTTCCTACCAATATATCCCCATAGGAGCATGCGCGTAGTGCTTTGGTTTTTGATGACTTCTAGATTTTTTCAACAAGTACATGAGTTATTTTGATTAATGTTGAGTCCATGGATTATACGCACCCTTTCACCCTTCCACCATTGCTAGCCTCTCTTGTGCCGCGCAACTTTCACTGGTACCATACACCCACCATATACCTTCCTCAAAACAGCCACCATACCTACCTATTATGGCATTTCCATAGCCATTCCGAGATATATTGCCATGCAAATTTCCACCGTTCCATTCATATGACACACATTACTTTTGTCATATTGCTCTTTGCATGATCATGTAGTTGACATTGTATTTGTGGCAAGGCCACCTTCATAATTTTCATACATGTCACTCTTGATTCATTGCATATCCCGGTACACCACCGGAGGCATTCATATAGAGTCATATCTTGTTCTAGCTTTGAGTTGTAAATCCATAAAAGTGTGATGATCTTCATTATTAGAGCATTATCCTAGTGAGGAAAGGATGATGAAGACTATGATTCCCCCACAAGTCGGGATGAGACTTTGGACTTCACAAAAAAAAGAGAAAAGAAAAAAAGGAGAAGGCCAATAGAAAAAAAAGAATAAAGAAAAGAAAAAAAGAAGAAAAAATAAAAAATAAAATGAGAGAAAAAGAGAGAAGGGACAATGCTACTATCTCTTTTTCCACACTTGTGCTTCAAAGTAGCACCATGATCTTCATGTAGAGAGTCTCATATGTTGTCACTTTCATATACTACTTGGAACTTTTCATTATAGAACTTGGCTTGTATATTCCAATGATGGGCTTCCTCAAAAGTGCCCTAGGTCTTCGTGAGCAAGCGAGTTGGATGCACCCCACTTAGTTTCTTTTGTTGAGCTTTCATATATTTATAGCTCTAGTGCATCCGTTGCATGGCAATCCCTACTCACTCACCTTGATATCTATTAATGGGCATATCCATAGCCCGTTAATATGCCTAGTTGATGTGAGACTATCTTCTCCTTTTTTGTCTTCTTCACAACCACCATTCTATTCCACATATAGTGCTATGTCCATGCTCGCGCTCATGTATTGCGTGAAATTTGAAAGAGTTCGAGATTATTAAAGTATGAAACAATTGATTGGCTTGTCATTGGGGTTGTGCATGATTAAATACATTGTGTGATGAAGATAGAGCAACAGCCAGACTATATGATTTTGTAGGGATAACTTTCTTTGGCCATGTTATTTTGAGAAGACATGATTACATTGATTAGTATGCTTGAAGTATCACCATTTTCATGTTAATATGAACTTTTATTTTGTATCATTTGGATATGAACATTCATGCTACAGTAAAGAAAATTACATTGAGAATTATGCTAGGTAGCATTCCACATCAAAAATTCTATTTTTATCATTTACCTACTCGAGGACGAGCGGGAATTAAGCTTGAGGATGCTTGATACATCTCCAACGTATCTATAATTTTTGATTGTTCCATGCTATAATATTACCCCTTTTGGATGTTTATGGGCTTTATTGTACACATTTATATCATTTTTGGGACTAACCTATTAACCGGAGGCCCAGCCCATATTGCTGTTTTATTGCCTGTTTCAGTATTTCGAAGAAAAGGAATATCAAACAGAGTCCAAACGGAATGAAACCTTCGGCATCGTGATTTTTTGGAAGAATATCATCCAGGAGGCTTGGAGATCAAGTCAGAAGATCCTCGAGGAGCCCAGGAGATAGGGGGCGCCCCCCCTACAGGGTGCGGGCCCCTGTCTCGTGGACCCCTCGAGCACCCCCCGACCGACTTCTTTCGCCTATGTATGCCTACGTACCCTAAAACCATCAGAAAAAAGATAGATCGGGAGTTCCGCTGCCGCAAGCCTCTGTAGCCACCAAAAACCTCTCGGGAGCCTGTTCTGGCACCCTGCCAGAGGGGGAATCCATCACCGGTGGCCATCTTCATCATCCCGGCGCTCTCCATGACGAGGAGGGAGTAGTTCACCCTCGGGGCTGAGGGTATGTACCAGTAGCTATGTGTTTGATCTCTCTCTCTCTCATGTTCGCTCTATGGCACGATCTTGCTGTATCGCGAGCTTTGCTATTATAGTTGGATCTTATGATGTTTCTCCCCCTCTACTCTCTTATGATGAATTGAGTTTCCCCTTTGAAGTTATCTTATCGGGTTGAGTCTTTTATGAGAACACTTGATGTATGTCTTGTTGTGCTTATCTGTGGTGACAATGGGATATCATGTGCCTCTTGATGTATGTTTTGGTGATCAACTTGCGGGTTTCGTGACATTGGGAACCTATGCATAGGGGTTGGCACACGTTCTTGAATCTACAGTAGAAACTTTGGGGCACTCTTTGAAGTACTTTGTGTTGGTTGGATGAATCTGAGATTGTGTGATGCATATCGTATAATCATGCCCACGGATACTTGAGGTGACAATGGAGTATCTAGGTGACATTAGGGTTTTGGTTGATTTGTGTCTTAAGGTGTTATTCTAGTACGAACTCTTTTATAGATCGATCCGAAAGAATAACTTTGAGGTGGTTTCATACCCTACCATAATCTCTACATTTGTTCTCTGCTATTAGTGGCTTTGGAGTGACTCTTTGTTGCATGTTGAGGGATTGTTATATGATCTATCTATGTTATTATTGTTGAGAGAACTTGCACTAGTGAAAGTATGAACCCTAGGCCTTGTTTCCTATCATTGCAATACCGTTTACGCTTACTTTTATCATTAGTTACCTTGCTATTTTTATATTTTCAGATTACAAATACCTTTATCTACCATCCATATTCCACTTGTATCACCATCTCTTCGCCGAACTAGTGCACCTATACAATTTACCATTGTATTGGGTGTGTTGGGGACACAAGAGACTCTTTGTTATTTGGTTGCAGGGTTGTTTGAGAGAGACCATCTTCATCCTACGCCTCCCACAGATTGATAAACCTTAGGTTATCCACTTGAGGGAAATTTGCTACTGTCCTACAAACATGTGCACTTGCAGGCCCAACAACATCTACAAGAAGAAGGTTGTGTAGTAGACATAAAAGTATAAACTACCAACCCAAGCCCTTAGGTCACCCATGTTAGTAACCTCACCAGGAGCAGAGTATATGGCTAGTCTATGGTGTGATCGATTACCATCAAGGATTGGTAACTACGTGTTTCCGTCGGACCTAATAGTATTGGAGTCACAAGGACTGGATGTGATATTAGGTATGGATTGGTTATCGAAGTATGGAGGGAACATTTAATGCGCCAGTAAGTCGAATTTGCTTACCACCCCAGAAGGAAGAAGGATCAAGTATGTATCTCGGCATGTGCCGAAGAGGACTCAAGTGAATTCCTTATCAGGAGTTGTACAGGAGGAAGTACCAGCGGTGAAGGATTTTCCTGACGTATTTCCAGAAGAGTTGCCAGGCATGCCACCGGATACAGACATTGAATTTTTGATTGAGCTTTTTCCAGGCACAGGGCCAATATCTAAGAGACCGTACAGGATGCCCGCAAAAGATTTGGAGGAAATTAGGAAGCAGATTAAGGAGTTACTGGATAAAGGCTATATTCGCCCAAGTTCGTCACCTTGGGGATCGCCAGTGCTTCTAGTGGAGAATAAGGATGGATCATTAAGGATGGTTGTTGATTATCGAGGATTGAATGAAGTGACAATCAAGAACAAGTACCCGCTGCCGATGATCAATGACTTGTTTGACCAGTTACAAGGAGCTAAGGTATTTCCCAAGATCGATCTGCGATCAGGATACCACCAGTTGAAGATTCTAGAGCAGGATATACCTAAGACGACTTTTACCACCAGGTGCGGGCTGTATGAGTATACCGTTATGTCATTTGGTCTGACTAACGCACCTGCCTATTTCATGAACATGATGAACAAGGTGTTTATGGAGTTTCTGGATAAGTTCGTCGTGGTGTTCATTGATGACATTCTGGTCTACTCAAAGAATGAAGAGGAGCATAAGGAGCATTTGCGTTTGGTACTCGGGAAGCTCAGAGAACATCAGTTATATGCCAAGTTCAGCAAATATGAGTTTTGGTTGAAGGAAGTTGGATTCCTTGGACATGTTATATCCGGAGAAGGAATAGCAGTAGACCCCACCAAAGTTGTCACCATGACAAATTAGGAAGCCCCGACATTAGTTGGAGTGATCCGGAGTTTTCTTGGACTCGCAGGATACTACCGGAGTTTCATTGAAAATTTCTCGAAGATTGCGAAGCCCATGACGGAGTTGTTGAAGAAGGACACCAAGTTCAAATGGACTGAGAAATGTGAGGCCAGTTTCCAGGAGCTGAAGAAACATTTGGTTACATCACCGGTGTTGCTTTTGCTAGATCAGCGCAAGGATTATGAAGTTTATTGCGACGCTTCTCGTCGAGGACTTGGAGTAGTGCATATGCAGGAGGGAAGAGTTGTTTCATATGCCTCATGACAGCTTAAGCCCCATGAGTTGAATTATGCTACGCATGATTTGGAGTTAGCAGCCATAGTGCATGCATTGGAGACATGGAGACATTTTCTCATCGGAAACCATTGTGAGGTGTACACGGATCACAAGAGTTTGAAGTACATATTCACACAGAAGGAGTTAAATCACAAGAGATTGTTGGAGCTCATTAAGGATTATGATATGAGATTGCATTATCACCCCAGAAAGGCTAACGTAGTAGCCGATGCGTTGAGCCGCAAGAGCCATATCAACACTCTCATGACCGGAGAGTTACCCAAGGAGTAAGCCGAGGATCTTCACGATCTATATTTGGAGATAGTTCCGAGAGGCTATGTAGCAGCATTGGAGATTCAGTCTACTTTGATGGATAAGATCAGAGAAGCTCAGAAGACTAACAATGAGATCACCGAGATAAAGGACAAGATGGGCAAAGGAAAGGCTAAAGGATTTCGTGAGGATGAGCACGATACCCTATGGTTTGAGGACCGCGTTTATGTGCCTAATGACCCGGAGATCAGGAAGTTGATTCTACAAGAGGACCATGATTTTCCTTATTCGATTCACCCAGGAAATACCAAGATGTATTTGGATTTGAAGGACACTTTCTGGTGGACAGGAATGAAGAAGGATATTGCGGAGTATGTAGCAGTTTGTGATGTATGTCAGAGAGTAAAGGCAGAGCATCAGAAGCCAGCAGGATTGCTACAACCATTGCCGATACCCGAATGGAAGTGGGATAAGCTAGGCATGGATTTTACTACAGGATTGCCCAGGACTCGTTCAGGCTATGACTCGATATGGGTTGTAGTCGATCATTTGACGAAGGTAGCTCATTTCATCCCAGTGAAGACTGCTTACACCAGTGCTAAGTTGGCAAAGATATACATGACCAGGATCGTATGTCTGCATGGAGTTCCGAGGACCATTGTATCAGATAGATGAACCCAGTTTACCTCAAAGTTCTGGAAACAGTTGCACGAAACTTTGGGTACTAGGCTAGAGTTCAGTACATCCTTTCATCCACAGACCGATGGACAGACCGAGAGAGTCAATCAGATCCTAGAGGACATGCTGAGAGCTTGTGCGCTAGATTATGGATCAAGTTGGGGCGACAATTTGCTATATGCAGAGTTCTCTTACAACAAGAGTTATCAATCCAGTTTGAAGATGGCCCCTTTCGAAGCTTTATACGGAAGGAGGTGCAGGACACCGTTGTTATGGGATGAAGTTGGAGACTGTCAGTTGTTTGGACCAGATTTGATTAAGGAGTATGAACAGAAGGTGAAGTTGATTCATGATAGGCTCAAGGTAGCCCAGTCCAGGCAAAAGAGCTATGCAGATTCTAAACGCAATGAGACAATATAAAAAGTCGGAGACCGAGTTTATCTTCGTGTATCCCCACTTCAAGGAGTTAAGAATTTTGGAGTTAAGGGAAAGTTAGCACCACGTTTTGTGGGACCATACCAAGTTTTGGTGCGTATGGGAGAAGTTGCTTACAAGCTGGAATTGCCCAAAGGATTGTCAGGAGTTCATGACGTGTTCCACGTTTCCCAGTTGAAGAAGTGCCACACAGAAATGGCTGATATACCGCTCAGAGATACAGTGCCGCTGGAAGCGATTCAGTTGGATAGCGATTTGACCTATGAGGAGAAACCAGTCAAGATTCTCGAATATGCCAGCCGAGTCAGGCGCATCAAGGTTATCAAGTTTTGCAAAGTTCAGTGGAGCCACCATACCAAGGATGAAGCCACCTGGGAGCGAGAAGAAGATCTACTGAAGGACCACCCTCACATATTTTCTAGCCAACCCGAATCTCGAGGGCGAGATTCATCTTAAGGGGGGTAGGTTTGTAACATCCCAAATTTTCAATTTGGAATGTTATACATCAGATCATCATTGCATATCATATTTTATTGCATTTTGGTTTGATCCTAGAAATTCTACGCAACTCAAGGACCCACGGAGAGAGTTGGGGATTTCATTATTTTCATATTTGAGTTTTCTCAAATTTTGAAAATAGGATCATTTGATTTTAATTATTTTATCTTCAATTATTTCAATTATAAAAATACGAGAGAGGGAATAAAATGACTTTCCCAAAATAAAGAAATATTGAGGATTTAATAATAAAATCAAATAAGATTTTATTTCGGAGTTTTATCGCTATTTCATTTGAATTAGGAAAAATGCACATTTTTCAAAATTGTATTTTAGGCCCAAATAAATTTTCATCTTGTCCGGCTTATTTTTAGAGGATGGGGAAAATTTATTTCGGGATTTTTGGAGTTCGTTTAGTATTTCTTTTATTTCTTTTTCCGCGCGTCTGAATTATATAAAAAAACGAACCGACCTACCGGGTCGTGTCCGCCCCGGACTCCTGGCCCGGCCGACCCTTATAAGCCGGGAGGCCGCCCCGACAGCCCATCCCCCCCCCCGAAACCCTGTCCCCGATCCGCCGCCGCTGCCGCTAGCCGCGCCGCCGCCGACCCCGCCGCCGCCGCCGCCGACCCCGCTGCCGTCCGCCGACCCTGCCGGAGCCCGCCGCAGCCGAAGGTAGTAGCCGCCGCCTTGGTTTTCGCAGGAAAACCGATCGGTTTTTCTTCTTCTTCAAAATCGTAGATTTTTTTAGATCCGGTTTGGTTTATTTTTTTGGTTTCGGTTACTTAGCGAACGCCCGTTCATCGTTCGTTTTAACGAACGGTTTTTGTCGTTTAGCCGTAGACAGCGAACGTTCGTTCGTTAGCCTGTTCGTCCGTTTTACTTTTTCTTGGATTTTCTGCGAATATTTCTGATCGCGATTTCTGATCCGATTTTTGTTCTAGTATAACTTTTCGCTCGTTTATCGGAATCAGGCGATTCAAGTGCCTAGAGTTTCGTCTCGAAACCCTCTTTCCGTCTAACCCACTTAAACTGGTTTTTGCTACTGTAAAATCTGACTTAGGTCCAGATTAGTAAACAAGGCTTGTTTCTTTCGCCGTTTGACTTTCGTTGCTTCGTTTAATTTGATTCTTTTTGCAAACCGGAGTTCTTAAGTTGAACTTTCTGGTTAGATCTCTTATTTGAGTTTTACCCGTACATTAGATAAGTGCTTATTGTATGCTTGTTGTTTGTGATAGAGTACCCGGAGTGCGTCGCTTGCTACTACGGATCATCAGCAAGGCAAGTAACACTTTGATCATACCTCTTTACTACGCAGTTTTATTGCATTAGATCAATCCTCAAACAATTGCATGGTTAGGATATGATTAATATGTGGGTTTTGGGAAGTAGATGAGGTAGTACCTATTACCTGTTTATTATCAAACCTTTGGGAGTTACTTCTACGTTGCTTATATTACTATTCTATGCTAGTAGACGTGGATTGGGTGAGTGTATTCATGGCAGATGTGAGATTGTTTAATTCATGGTTTATTTAAGGTGGAAACTTAAATTCACATCTGGGTGGATTGAGGCACCTGGGGAACCCAGTGTTGCCTGTATTTTTGGAAATCCCGGGGTACCGTGTGATTCTCCTATGGACCGCCACCCAGGCTCAAAGGGATCATGAGATTATTCATGGTAGAAACTTCCGTGTGCAGCCACAAGCTACTATGGGCTCTAGCATAGTTGAGTATGTTGTGTGACCTCTTTCAGTGCTAGACTAGTAGATGTAGGGGATGTAGGTTGGTACTGTCTACCTAGAGTAAAGAGTTAATGCTTCTGAAAGACTGTGTCTCGGTCATCCGTTTCTCAAACACCATGTAGTGCGAGAAATCCGACGGAGGAGATCGAGTCTTGCGGGGAAAAGTGCGCAAACCTCTGCAGAGTGTATAAACTAATCATGGTTAGCCATGTCCCCGGTTATGCACCTTTTGAGTATCTACTACCTGGATTATCATGTGAATCTCATCAAGTTACTTAAATTAATTTTGTTGGGTTAATGATGATGCTTAATTGGGATTGAGTTGGAGGAACCTTCTCAGTGTTTAAAAACCACGATGATAGTTAAATAAAATTTATTCCTTTGTTGTAGGGAAAAGTTGGCTTTATGCAAAACCGTAACCATAGAGCTTTCCACCAGCCATATATGAATGTAGTGATGGCATTATTCTGTTAATTACTCTCTATGTGTTACATTGATAGCATATTCCATGTGCTGACCCATTTTCGGGCTGCAATGTTCATGTTGCAGACTTTTCAGACGACGAGTAAGAAGCCTTAGGTCGTGATCTTATACTCAATGATGTCGTTGGAGTTGATGGACTCGCTTATCTTCCAAGCCTTCCCCTATTATCGTTATTAGATGGCCTTAAGCCATATTTATTGTAATAATTTCTATTTTGAGACATTCGATGTAATAAGTGTGTGATTGCTACTCTGTTATAAATCCTTCGAGTACTGTGCGTGTCAGCATTACCGATCTAGGGATGACACTGATGCATAGAGATCAGACTGTTTGAGGTCTGGTCGCTACATAAATGAAGATATTGAACGTAGCTCTGTACTTGAAGACCACACTTCCCCTACACCACCATCACAGGTGCTTGCTCTAACTTCGCAGTGTGATATGTGGTTGCATGTTGCATACGGTGTCTAGCTTGTAATGCTTCTATTTAGGGTAAATTGCATCTACTTAGTTTACACACTATACCTATGAATATGACATGCCTTCCTATTTTTGGTACACACTACATCTATGTGTTAACCTTGTTCTTACATGAAACTACCTCTCTTTTGTATCCTGCATCAATCACTTACGATGAGTCACCTTTATTCATTGCATATTGCATATTATTTCTAGCCTGTTGCCATGTATTGCTTCTAATTTGGTCAAATACATTTGTTAGGGCACCCTTTTAATTTGGCAGAGTGATATTGGTTTCATCTTTCATATGGTTTCTAGCTTGCATTGATTCTAACAAGTTCAAGCACCTTGTGCTTAGTTTACACTTTGTACATCATACATGTCAATATGTCACGCCGTCCTGTTTTTTCATACATATTCCATCCTCCTATCATGCGGCTGCCTTACATGAAAGTAGTGTTCATCAGTATCATGCATTATTGAGTTCTGAAGAGCAAATTTTATTCCTTTTTCTTGTGGGTTTGACTTTACAAGGCAAAATCAAGAAAGAGGAAGGAAAAGAGCAAGGAAGGCGATGATGGTGGTCCTTTGCAGCAACGTAAACGGAGCATCTATACTGATTCTCCTTGTATTGATAGTGCGTAACAAGGTCCAAGTTTCTGCTCCCCTACTCCACCAACAAAGGTGCTTGCTCTAACTTGGCAGTGTGATATCTGGTTGCATCTTGCATATGGTGTCTAGCTTGTATTGCTCCTAATTAGTGTAAACTGCATCTGCCTAGCTTACACATGATATGTTTGAATATGACACGCTTTCCTATTTTTGGTACATACTATATCTGTCTATCACACCATGTTTTACATGAAACTACTCTTCTTGTGTATCCTGCATTAGTCACTTATGATGGGACACCTTTAAGTTGGTAGTGTGATATTGGTTTGCGTCTTGAATATGATTTCTAGCATGTATTGCTTCTAGTTTGATGAACGCCACCTATGACGAGACAGTTTAACTTGGCAGAGTGATATTGATTGCACCTTCCATATGGTGTCTAGTTTGCAGTGCTTCTAATTTGTTGAAGTGCCTTCTGCTTAGTTACCACATCATGGGTGTGAATATGTCAAGCCATCCATTTTTTCGTACATATTCCATCCTCGTATCATGACTTTGCATTTCATCAGAGTAGTGTTCGTCAGTATCATGCATGAATGAGTTCTGAAGAGCGAATTATATTCCTTTTTCTTGTCGGTATGACCTCACAATGCAAAATCAATAAAGCTGAAGGAAATTGGCAAGGCATTGGATGATGGTGGTCCTTCCGAGCAACTGAAATGGAGGTTCTCTACAGATTCTACTCCTCCATCCTCCCAACAAGATTCGCAAGACAATGCAAGGCTAGACAGTCAACGTAGTTGTGTAGATGATGAGCACATCTCCCCTACTCCACCATCACAGGTGCTTGCTCTAACTTGGCACTATTATATGTGGTTGCATGTTGCGTATGATGTCTAGCTTGTATTGCTTCTAACTCTGTTGAATTGCATCTGCTTACTTTACACATAATGCATGTGAATATGACATATGTTCCTGTTTCTACATCAGACTACTGTTCTTGCATATCCCGCATCAGTCACTTATGATAAGGCACCTTTAAGTCGCCACTGTGATATTGGTTGTGTCTTGCATATGATTTATAGCATGTACTGCTTCTAATTTGTTGAAACGCCATACAGTTTGAACTTGGGAGAGTGATATTGGTTGCATCTTTCATATGGTGTCTAGCTTGTAGTGCTTCTAATTTGTTGAAATGCCTTCTGCTTAGTTACCACATCATAGGTGTGAATATGTCATGCCATCCTGTTTTTCATACATATTCCATCCTCGCATCATGTGTTTGCCTTTCATCCGAGTAGTGTTTGTCAGTATCATGCATGAATGAGTTCTGAAGAGCGAATTTTATTCCTTTTTCTTATCGGTTTGACTTCACAATGCAAAATCATTACAGCTGAAGGAAATTAGTCCGGCAGTGGATGATGGTGGTCCTTCGGAGCAACTCAAACAGGGGGTCTCTACAGATTCTACTCCTCCATCCTCCCAACAAGATTCACAAGACAACACAAGGCTGGACAGTCAACGTAGCTGTGTAGATGATGAGCACATCTCCCCTACTCCACCATCACATGTTCTTGCTCTAACTTGGTACTATTATATGTGGTTGCATGTTGCGTATGATGTCTAGCTTGTATTGCTTCTAACTTGAATTGCATCTACTTACTTTACACATAATGCCTGCGAATATGACACGTGTTCCTATTTCTAAAACATACGTGTACATGATGAGCACATCTCCCCTACTCCACCATCGCAGGTGCTTGCTCTTACTTGGAACTGTTATATGTGGTTGTGTTTTCCGTATGATTTCTAGTTTGTATTGCTTCTGATTATGTTGAATTGCATCTGTGTAGCTTACAACTTATACCTGCAATGATCACTTACCCATAAGACACATTTAACTTGGGACTGTGATGAAGGTTGCATCTTGCATTGTCTTCTAGCTTGTACTGCTTCTAATTTCTTGAAATGGCACTTACGACGAGACACTTTTTACCTAATAGAGTGATATTGGTTGCATGTTCATATGGTGCCTAGCTTTCATTTCTTCTAATTTTGTTGAAATGCCTTCTGCTTACTGTTTTTTCATACATATTCCATCCTCCTATCGTACGTGTGAATATGAAACGCTATCTTTTTTTGTATATATTCCATCCTCCTATCTTGCGCTTGCCTTACATCAAAGTAGTGTTCGTCTGTATCATGCACCAACCAGTTATGCAAAGCTAATTTTATTCATCTTCTTATGGTTTTGACTTCATAAGGCAATATCAGAAAATAGGAAGGAAAAGAGTAAGTTAGGGGATGTTGGTGGTCCTCCGCACCGATGCAAACAGAGACTCTCTAGATTTGCCACTACTACTGCTAATGAAGTTGAAGTCCCAAGTCTACATGATGAGTTCATCTCCCATACTCCACCATCGCAGGTGCTTGCTCTAAGTTGACACTGTGATAATTGGTTTCATGTTGCATATGTTGTCTAGCCTGTATTTGTTTTGTTTTGATTAAATTGCACCTGCTAAGTTTATACGTTATACATGTGCATATGACATGGCTTTCTGTGTCTAGAATAAACTGCATCTATCTATCATACCATGTACTTACATCAAAGTACTGCTATTGTGTATCCCACATCAGTCACTCATGATTGGACGCTTTTAACATGGCAGTTTGATAGTGTTTGCATCTAGAATTGATTTCTACATTGTATTGCTTCTAATTTTTTGAATTGCCACTTATGACAAGACACTTTTAACTTGGCAGAGTAATATTGGTTGCATCTTTCATATGGTGTCTAGCTTGCATTACTTCTATTTTCTTGAAAATCCTTCAGCTTAGTTTGCACATCATAGTTGTGAATATGTCATGATGTCCTGTTTTTCTTACATATTCCATCCTCATACAGTTGTCTTACATCAAAGTATTGCTTGTCTGTATCATCCATCAATGAGTTCTGAAGAGCGATTTTATTCTTTTGCGTTGTGGGTACGGCTTGACATGGCAATGTCAAAAAAGGGCAAGGAAAATAATATAGTAGGGAGTGTTATTACTCGTCGGGTGAAACGGAAAAGGATCTGCCGTCGAGATTCTACTGGTACTTATAGTGCAGTAGAAGGTCCAAGTCCACCGGCTAAATCTACAAACACAGTATCACCTGCTCCACCAGCTGCAGCATCCACTTCAACTGTACCAGCATCTCAACGAGTTACTCGTTCGTTTGCTCCGGAACTGGCCAGTTCCCAAGCTGCCTTCACACCTGACACTACTTCCGAAGCACTGCTGACACAACAGGACTTGGCAAGATCAGATGAACCTTATGAGCATCAACACCAAGACGGTACCTGACTGAGTCAAGTTGCAGTTGCATGCTCCTTTATATGTACTCTCACAGTTTGATGTACACTAACACTTTCCATATTCGTTGTTGAACTAGCACCACGGCGCAAGCGCAAACAGACATCAGGGATAATGCTTGACAGATTAACAAAATCTAAAGGAGGAAGAATGGAGATCCATTTTGAGGCAGGTTTAAAAAGGCCACGTGATGCTATAGAGTCAGCCAAGTTAGTACCAGAGGCAGCCGTTGCCGTTAGGTGTCATGCATGTATCCTCCCAACGTGGATCTAGTACAGGAATGAGAAAGAAAATACCCAGTTTAACACCTTCCTTCACCATTTATCCGTAAGTAATGTTATTCATCGCAATTAGTAATATTGTCTTGCTTTGTCCCATACTTTCTAGCTTCCTCCTAATAGGACTCACATTCTTTTTTCAACAGATGAGGTTCAAGTTGGATCCGAAAGATGATGCAACTAAACAAGCATGTTCTCATGTTTTTCAGTCTGCTCTGCGATAGTATCGGTACCACCTTAGAAAATCTCACTTTGAAGGCAAGGCTAACAATGAAATCGCCCAAACATCTCAAGTGGAATATATTACAAATGAAGACTGGACAGCCCTCGTTAAACACTAGTCTGATCCAAAGTATGAGGTGGGCTATATATACTTGATCAGACCGCATATTGAACTTGTATTTATGTATGTGCCTTACAAGTGTATCTTCTTCTAGGCTAACTGTTTGAAGAACAAAACCAACCGTTCTAAAGTGAAATTCCAACATACAACAAGATCTCGTACCTATATTGCACATTCAAGGCTCTTGTAAATAGCTGCTACTTCCTTCTTTTTTTGTGTGCAATATTATTGTATCTATATTGACGTGTTCCAAATATAGAGGAAAGCCCGTGCGGACCAAAAAGAACCTGAACCAAATGCAGTGCAAATTTTCAAGGATTACCACACCAGCAAGATGAAGGGCATGAGCACACTAGTTCAAGCCGCTGTTGTAAGTCCTTACTCCTCCTGCCTTTGAACTGATTGGTACTGTGATGTGTTCATTTAACTACTTGGTTTGTAGCCAATGTCAGTTACTCTGTTCACTTTTATACATAGTTGTCTTAACGTATCATTTCACCTTACATGGTTTAAAAGAGATGAAGGATATTCTTTTGGTCTTGATCTGTAATCTAGTTGTTATGTTCACGTGCGCACAAAATGATAAAATAGCCTGTTTGTTTTATATTTGTTTGGCCATGATATGAATGATGTCATACTATGTTCATCCTACTTTAAACCATGTCTCGTTATCCTTAGATGTCAACGAATGTGAGGAAATAGACAATATAGTAGGCATGCTACATGGACATATGTTCTGAAAGTGATTTTATTATGTAGTTGGCACTACAATACATGCTAATGTATTACAGTAGTTCACCAAAATAAGGTATGTATAAACGTTTAACCTACTTTGTTTGTTTTTGTCTCATTAATAACTTATCTGGTACACTAATCTACAAGTTCAAACTTTCAGGAAGCTATGGAACAAATGATTGAACAGCCACAACCACCTGAAGGTGACGAGGCTACCACAAGCACAATGTCACCTCTTGCTGCAGTGCGTCAGTATCTCTCCACTAACAGTGCAAAAAGCACCTTCCTGTGTAATTCTGGGTTGGTAGTCAAGGTAACCTCGTCCAAATCACCTACTGAACAAAATCTTCCTGCTAGACAGAGTGATATATCTGTGCTCCAGACACAAGTCCAATCCCTAATGGATGTCGTTTCGGAAGCAAGAATAGTGGTTGACAAATGTCATCAAGATATGAATGGTTTTGAAACCAGACTATCAGATATTCGCTTCGTTGTTCAACAGAAATGGCGGGAAAAAGGGGAAGATCGTGCTGCTCCATCAGATTCTACAGCCTGAAACATTAGCACTCAGGTCAAATGATTTGTGCTTCTATACATGTGATGGTGATTTTATCTGGAAGGACTCTAAACTTTATGCCAACAGGCCTTTTGTTGTATGGTTGGAATTTATTTTGTTGTGATAAAGCATTTATGATGCTGCCATAGGTTGCAGTAATTACGACGCTATTTTTGTATAGTGTAGGTTTATCTTAGTAATGTATTTAGCCAAAAGCTTCGTAGGATCCCAACATGCCAACATTCGTCGGGCCCATTCCAATTGGCTAAAAACAATTACAGGCCGAAATTCGCATGTAGCCCACTAGAAATATCTGGGCCTAAATCAGCATAAGCTTTCATATTTTTCTGGTAGGCCTGTACCCATAGTGGGCCTTTGACAGGCCTAAACATAATTTGGGCACTCAGTAAAAATAGGTCGTTTACAGGTGTAAAATAGCCTGATTGTGCCAAATAACCCACTGGTGTTAGCAGGCCTAAATGGTGGCCCATTTACGATGCGGATCTTTGATAGGCCGAAATTCGGACGGGCCGTAAATGCGCCAACCTAATACACGGGCCTTTAACAGGCCGGAACTTCGGTCGGGCTAGATTATCGTCATTTTTATATGGGTTGTTAATGGGCACGGTATGACGTTGGGCCACATATGGCCCATGGTTTTTGTCCGGCGTTAACAGGCCAAAAATGACAACAGGCCGAAAGTGGCCCAAATCTATAGTGGGCCTCTAAGAGGCCGAATATCAGACATGGACGAATATGGCCCAAAGCCTTCACGGTCGTTTATGGGCCGAAAGTTTTGATGGCCTGTAAATGGGCCCAAATGAAGCAGGACCTTTAACAGGCTAGAAATACACCGGGCCATAATTCAGCCCAGTTACTTAGCGGACTATTAACGGGCCCGAAGTGACCATGGGACGCGATGATGACAAGTTTAGGACAGGTCGTTGATGGGCCGATTTGACAAAGAATGTTGGGCCTTTAGCTGGGCCAGCCCATTATGGTCTGCAAAATCTTGTGGACCTTTAGTTGGGCCGCCACATTGTGGTCCACTAAATCTTGTGGGCCTTTAGTTGGGCCGGCCCATTATGGTCTGCTAAATCTTGTGGGCCTTTAGCTGGGTCGGCCCATTATGGTCTGCAAAATCTTGTGGGCCTTTAGTTGGGCCGGCCCATTATGGTCCGCTAAATCTTATGGGCCTTCGGTTGGGCTGGCCCATTTAAACTTTATGGGCCACTTTTGGGCCGGTCCATGTGTCAACATATCATAGGCCCATCTCGACCATTGGAAGAGTGACACATATGCCAACGCAGAGCTGACGCGTGGATCCGTCAGCCAATGAGAATTTTACACGTGGAAAATCGGCATTGGTCGTGGCTGTTAGCGGGTTATCGGATCCAAAAACCGGACCCGATAGGTTAACGGGGTTAACAGCGTCCCATTACGGTGGATGCCATGTGTCGGTCACCCTTGACGAAATCACTTCTATGACGCGCAATTTATCGTCATGGAAGTGGACACTTCCGTGATGATAATTTTGGTAATGTCATGGAACACTTCTACGACAGCACAGGTATGACTATCTTGATTCTTTCATAAAATCGTCATGGATGTACATGCATGACAGAAAACGCGACCTACTGTGACAAACATGTATCATCACGGAAGTGTATTTTTTAGTGAATTGACCTGTCAAACGTTCCACGTGGCGCAATTAGTGTTGCACCATCGGGGTGCGTAACCATGGGGCCCACCTGTTGGCCCGTATATGAAAGAAAGAAATGGTAGTTTGAGTCTGTAATGTGTTAATAAAATACATTTTAGGGTGATCATACGGTCACTGGCTCACCATACAGCTCCCTAATTTGTTGATGACACGATCAATTGACCAGTCAAATGGTCCACATTCAGCAGCACACATTACCATAGGGCCCACCTGCCAGCGCGTATATGAAGGACATAAATGGTAATAAATTAGTGGTCGGTGGGTATTCAAAGTCGTGAGACCTCTGGTTGGCAGTCGCCAGCGGTGGGGGGGCGTTGATTGGGCCGTGGGGTGGGGATCGCCGGAGAAAAAGCTCGGCGCGGGGGGTCTAGAGGGATGGCCGGTGCGGCGGCGGACCGGTGGTTGGGAGTGGTTTTGGGGTGGGCAGGGCGGCGTGGCGGCACGGCCGGCCACAGGCGGCGGGGGCCGGTGGTGGCTGGCGGCTTAGGGGGGTCGAGTTTGATGATAAACTGCAGGCCCTTGATTTCGTATCCAACGGCTGGAAAATCTAATGACCAGAGATGAATAAGTCAGTCGACTGACGTGTAGCCTCACCCCGCATGTACACATGCACGCACGCAAGACACGCATGCATGCAGGCGTGCAATACTGACACGTACACATAACGAACACACGCACGCATGCAGGCGTGCAACACTGACATGTACACATGCACTCACAACACACACACATATGCACACATGCATGCAACACTGAAACGTACCCTTGTACGCACGCGACACTCGCATGCCTGCATGCACATAGCACACGACGCAAGACACACGCTCAACCTATACGTGCACACACCCTTTGTTAAGGATTTGAATTTTTAGGGGTATTAATCAATCTTATCTGTGATAAGTAGAACATTGATGTTTGTGGTGGTCTTTATGAATCACAACGTAGCGAACGGGATATCAACATAGTAGGCTTATCTACATGAAAAAGATTATGTCACACTCAATGAACAATCATCGGTTTATGAAATGCCCGCTTCTGACCGCCCTGGCCCACCAAAGGTTCCTCTATTGTGCGCTGCCTGCGTTGGGTCACTAACATGCAGGCCATGTACCCAAAGAGCCCACACATCAGTGGAAGAACGACGCGGTGTCCTACGTCAGAGTCGAGGGCGCCAGTCGCTGCACGCCCGGCTGAACACGCCTACTTGCCGCATTCAAACGCCTCCATGAAACCAGCCCTTGTGGAGGCCGAGAAACCCACTCTGGACACACATCTGTTCATGACCGGGCCGACATTAAACGTAACACCGATGGAGCTCCTCCCGTCTGCCGTCTATCTAATCTCCTACTTAAACGAGGCCAAACGCTGGCCAAGAATCGCACACCTCCGCCGCTCCCCTATCTCCTCCTTCACCATTTTGTCCACTCTTACAATGGCTTACGAAGAGTAGTTATTCCGCATCCAAGCTAGCTGGGTGGCCCTCCGAGCCCGTTGGATATGAGCTATGCAGCTCGTTGATCCACCTCCCTCCCCTCGCCCGACGGAGCCAGTTGCCGCCCCAAGGCGGCGCTTGATTCAGCAACTCACCGCTCCAGGCCAGCTCGGCGAGGAGTGGCGCACGGGCATCATTGCTGCCGTCCGCGCCGCCGCCTCATACCGCGACTCCCGTTTCTGTGGCCGAGACTCCCATGGCGGCGACCGCGCCATGCAAGCAGCTATAGAAGCCGGGTGCGCGGAGAGCGATGAGTCGGTGGCCAGCGCCTCCACGTCTGCCGCCATCATGGAGGAGAAGTAGAACATGGGAGGCCGCCGCCGCTTGGGTCCCATGAAGGCCACCGCGGAGGCGGCGCCGGCGTACACAGCATGTATCTTGCCGGATCCTTTTGTTGCGAGGACCATCGTCGACCCCTCATGGGCTCCACGGAAGCGGGGAAGCCCCCTTCCACCATCATCTTCAGCATCAGGCAATGATATCAGTTGGGCACTAGGGAAGCGAGTCGTCCTTTGCGCTGAAGCATATACCTACGGGGCTCCCGGCAGTCCGGTGATTGTTCTGCCGAACATGAGGAACACAAATCGATCGGTGGGCAACCATTTAGGTTAGGTATTATATACCTGTGCTATCCAGAACTAGCACTGCGTAGTTCATTTGAATGTAATGAAATCCGTCATGTTTGTATGAAAATCCGGTATTTTATATGATTTCCGTCGTTGTTTATTTGAAATATCGGCGTGTTTGCGTGAATTTTGTCCGGTTGGTTGAGTTGCTATCGTAATGTGTGCGGCTACGGTTGGATGGCATAATTTGAGGGTCGTCGGTCAGTCTACGGGCGGCTCGGGCGGCGTGGTGGGACAAAAAAACACAGCTCGTGCGAGCTCGTCTCCAACATGCGCGCTGGAGGATGCATGAGCACCCGAGCCATTCCTCGTTCATCGGTGGAAAATGCACCGGTGGACAAAAGGGTCGCCAATATTTTGTCTACCCCGGGCAAGATCCAAACAGCCCCTGCCAACCGATTTAAATCCCTCGTTCACCGTGGAATTTTGCCATGTGTTGTATTCATGGACTAGCAAGATGCTCGTGCATTGCACAGAACATCAAGATGCATTTTTTTACAAAACACCTGTTGTGTTTGACCCATGCAGGAGTAATCCCATTTTGTAAAAACTAATGATATCTCGAGAATTTTATCGGATAAATGGTATCTCGAGAATTTTATCGGGCTCCATTTTTGTATACAAGGCCACAAACCATATTACAGGTACCAAGGCAAAAATTAATGTCTTCTAAGTCAATGTTGCAAGCCACCTTGTTTCCTTGTTTGTCGTGTAAATTAATGTGTATTCTTCTCTTTCATGCACATCAAGCCAATGCTCACACTCCCGCATGAATGCAAGGGATAATTAATGTCCTCCTTTGCTAGTACTACGAGGCAAACACCGTTAATATTGCATTGATTAGTGTTAGTGGCCTTGTATATCTACAAATTGTAATTTTGATAATGGCCTTGCATATAAAAATGGAGGGAGAAAGATGAGAGATAAGGTGAGGAGGAGTGGGGCATGGAGGTGACTGGTGGTCCGACTGGGCGGAGGCATGGGGATGGACGGCGCATTATGTCTAGGTTTGTATCTCTCACACACACCCATGTAGGTGGGGGACATGCACGAATAGAAGAGGTGCACGCACGGCGCACGTACTCCCATCTCTTTCCCAACCACACCCGTCGGGTACACGGTGGAGCTCATTTCTGTACGAAAAGGTAGACCACGTGGTAATTTGACACGTGTACTAGTTGTCCACTTGGTGGAGGGAGGATCGTCTACCACGGGTGAACAAACAAATTGCGACTTGACGCGTTATGTTAAAAAAGAGGGAAACCATGTGGGGCCTACCTTAGAGGCAAGGCTCTATACACTGGAGTACTTTCGACGTGTCCCGTCAACTCGCAGAACAAGGAGAAGCTTGGTTAGTACGCCGTCTTCCCCGCCCACGGGCGCGGTGGATCGCAAGATGAGGTGAAGCTTGCTTACTAGTAGTAGTACTACTGTACGCCTTACGCCTGCTCCCTCGCCCACGCGCGCGGTGGCTCGCAGGACGAGAAGAAAATTTTAGTACTCCCTCCGTTTACTCCTCGTCCCTACTACCTTGGTTAGAGAGATTGTCATATTGTTTGGAATATATATGTCCTTTAGTACTCCCTCCATTTACTTATACAAGGCCACTATAAAAAATACATTTTGCATCCATACAAGGCCACAAATAGTAATCAAGACAAAAGTTACTACTCCCTCCTTTCTAGTTTATGGCTCAATTTCAAAATCTCTCCAATCAAGGTAGACGGTGAGTGGTCGAATTAATTTCATAGTTTGCACAAGTAATTAGTACACCCGTTTTTCTCAAGAAGTTATGTTTACCGAGGCATTAATCAGAACAAATGCATGAATGACCACTAAATTTCCATGAACTTCTACATGCATTGGTGAGTTTTCTCTTGACACTGCTTGCATCGGGTGATCTAACGCACCTCGAAATCGAACATGTGATGGTACTACTACTAGTAGTAGAACTGAGACTTATAAAATGGAAAAAATAATGTTTTTAGATGAGGCATGTAAACCCTAGTGGGTACGTACTCTGTAAAATCAGATTTTCCCAGAACTAAGTTGCTCAACCATTATTTGCTTGTTTCCATTCCTGCCTCCTTGCCTCGAACAGACTATGCCAAACTCCCCTGCCTGCCGCGCAGGAAAAGACCCGCCCTTGCCTTTTTTTAGTCCGGGTTTGTATCGATGGATCGTGCGAAGCAGCAAAAACCCAAGCCGTGTCTTGTACTCCTCCGTCGACGCTCCCTTTCATGAATTCTGTACTTCCTGTTGCCGACATGTGGGACATATAGCAACCAGGTCGACGTGTCAAGCACCAAATAATAGTGCAGAATAGCAGGGGGACGCACCCCAGTCATACCGCCCGAGTAGTAGTAATGAGCAATGAGATGTCAAATCACAACGCCGCACCTTCCCAGATGGACGAAGCAACCATTATTTCACACTTCGGTTCGCCATCATCTCAAACCACGTAGTATTGCTTCTGCCTCAAGAGGGACACGCGCATCGCCTTGGTACATCATGACACATGGGACCGCATGACAGGCCATGCTCCCCCGCCGATCACTCGGTAAAATCACCTCATTTTTACTATACTTCCTTTGTATCGGTTTACATGGCATGCACTTCATTCTAGGTTGATAATTTAACTGGCTATATATGTGATGAACAGTACTCTAGCCTTTTAAAAAATGTATACTTTTGTACAGTAGTAGTATCGATGGATTGCACCATGGAGCAAAACTTGAAATTAAAAAAAAGGTGGTACATATAGAGAGCGCTCGTCGCCAAATTATGCATATAGTACTATTAAAAAGCTAGTACGTGCTAAAATGGGGTGCTAAATTCTATTAAAGAAATACTAGTATGTACATACTGAAGAGTTAAAGTAACGAGAATAGAGATAACATACTTATGCTGGGGGCTTAGCACAACACACCCCTCAAATTAAACTAAGCACACCTGAAATTAAACTATGCAACTAATCCAGTAGACACTGCATTAGAACCACCATGAGCAATGACACTGCCACCTTACTCGGAGTCCTCGTCCATGTCCTCGACTTCGTCCTTGTCCCTCTTCCTCTTGGTCGATACTTCTTTGCTTGAACCGCACACTTGGCTCTTGCTCTTCATCCAATCCTTGTAGATATTGAAACAAAGGTAGCCATCCATTGCAGCGTAGTGGATGTGGTTTATATCTAGTACATTGCGCTGCCATGCATGACGATGAAACATGTACGGAGGTTTCTCTAGTTTACCATACGAAGGATGAACCATGGCTCCTGCAAGGGTCGGCATTGAAGGCTGACCACTGGAGGGCAGCAGCCTATTCTTCTGGAGGTCGAAGGGGTTTCCTACAACGAGTCCTATCCGACCCAGGACTCTTTCATCATTCGTAAAGTCTACAGTAAGGAATTTGACTAGGTCGCTCTTGAGGAAGTTCTTAAAATCCTGGCATTCAACGTCGGCATGGCATATGCGGTAGACCAAGCATAAGTCATGCACGCAAACCTGGATCACGGCGGGCTTCTTCCTCTCTTCCTCCTTTAGATCCTTCTCTTGTCCCAGGACTGTGGTGTACTCAACATCTAGCCCAACGACCCACTCATCATTTTAGTTTTCGAACATGCGTCTGAAGCAAGCAAGGCATCCTTTGACCATCACGGAAGAACGGGTGTAGATGATGTCGAACTCATCGCCGGTGATGGTTTTAACCTTGTACTCATCGCCGATCATGGAGATTTGGGACGCCATGGATTTGGGAGGAGGGTTAGGATTAGTGGAACTACCGTAATGTGAAAGGATGGGACGACTAGGAGTGAAGTGTTGTAATATTAAAGGATGTGTGGGGACGAGTAGGAGTGAACTTCCAGCGTGCGAACGACAGGGTAGTGGCTTTCTATTCTCCCATGATACGGGCTTCCGAGAGCCCTTGGATCTGAGATGGAACGGTTGCATGGCGTGATTCTAGACCTATGGGTGAATATCCTATCCTGGAGGGTTATTCTGCAAATTTTCAGCAACTTAGCATGCAACCGTTCGATCTCGGATCCAAGGGCTGCCAGCAGCTCGTATCATGGTCGCGCCTACCACGACCGTCACGTCGATCGCGCGGTCGCGCCCTGGGAGATTTAACACGGTGCATTAGGCTATCTGATGTTGACATGTCATACATAGTCATTACTTAGTCACTCATACTACAACAAGGTTAGCTATAAGGTTGGCAATAAGTGTATTTTTTTTACTTCTCTCTATATCTTTCTTCATAGTATTTATTGCATTTGCCAAGGAGTGACCTCTTCCAATGAAACGGTGCTTAGATGAGGTGCTAAGGGCATTAAATGGCTTAGCAATCAAGTCTCCAATGCATAGGTGCTTATTTTTTTGTTGCTAAGTTTGCTTCATTTAATTAGCTATAGACTCAAAATTGTCTTTTCACCTAGGTACACGTGCTTAGCGCCGTTTCTTCCTTGGGTTACCAAACTAGTCTCTCTCTTCTTAATTAACTTGCCACATCAGACTTTATGCCTATGTGGCAAGCTTAGCACCTGTAGGAGCAAGTAAGTACAATAGTGGGCTATAAGCCCGCTTTACATGGCATTTTTGCATATGTGGAGGAAAGAGGCAAGGAAAAAGTGGAGAAGTGGGCTCTCATGCAAGAGCCAACCTCTACATGGTGGAGCATTGGGAGAGGCACCTGTATGGAGATGGTCAGGAATCGGGAGACTCACGCCGGTCTTAGCGCCACAGTTAAAATGATAATGGCAAGTCAAATCATGGGGGCCCACCTGTCCAGTTGTAACTCGCTGTCGAATCACACAGCCCTACGTTTGCAGAAGCCTACTCCCTCATCTTCTCGCATCTCTGTCAAACCGACTAGGCGGTACTACCCCGCCTACGTGCAGGAAAAGTCGCGCCCTCGACTTTTAAATACTATATGTTTAGAAACTACATCCGCTTAAGAATCCAATGATATACTTTTTGTGACATAGTAACTCATATTTAGTTAGTCAAATGGATGACCTAGAACTACGTGCACAACTGCTTACAAGTGGGGTAGCACCAACAGTGTTTACAAGTACTTATGTATACGTCGGCACATAGTTCTCGAACGAGTGCTCTATTTCATCAAAACACACACTGCTCGTGTGATAAACCGTGACAACTTATGTCTTACCATGCCATATTCATGAAAAAACTAGTGAGGACGCATCTATTTCGGAAACAATTACGATGGTTCTCACATGATTCACGGGCACACAAAAGTAGCAGCAGTTCCCATAGACAGATTCAAACAGAGTACTAGCCCCAGAGGGGTCGACAACAGGCAAGGTTCAGATAATTAGACACAATCCAAACTACTGTTAAACAGTAGCTGGGGCAACTATTTCATGCCTCGATATAATTTGGGTTGGACACAAGACGGACCTTGCCATGAACATTATCGAGGATGTCCCTCAGTAGCTCAATCCTGTGAACCTTCATGAAGACAACCTTGCGGCCTTGCCACTGATAAACTTGTTTGTCGAGGCATGCCATGCCATCTTCCTGCGTAAGCTTGACAAGAACAGTATGCCTCACAAATGAAGGAGTAGCTTTGAACTTCTTGTGCTTCAGTACACCCTGGACAACACGCCTGAAAACAGTGAGGCTGGAATACAACTCTTCATTGGTATAACCGCAAATGGCTTCCAGGATCCAACAGCCTAAGAACTCTGTTTTTCGAGTGCGTATATTCAGGTCATCCGCCTCATAGCGAGTGACATGTAGAACCACACAATCCTTGTCTGCATCAGGGCTCTAATTAAAGCAGAAACAAATTCTGAATTACTTTTTAGTATAAGAAACACAAGTTATTTAAACCACTATGTATAGCATGGCATCGAAGCTAATAAACTTTTGCATTATTAATCACAACATACTTAGATGAAAAACCACAATCCAGATCGGCAAAGAAGAAAATCACCTTGGGCAGCTCAGCGGGGGGGGGGGACACATCCTCAAAGGGGGAAAACTATTCCTGCAGTGCCATGGGGGTTGTAACCTCAAACGAGGCGTTGACCATCTCAGTAGTGGTCGTGAGCGTATCTGGGGTTGGCTCGGTGGCTGCCTCCATCTTCTTGGAGCTCTCTGTCCCGTGGGGATCAGGCTCCCGTGTCTGCTCCAATATCGGCAGACCTTTGCCTGGTTCTCCTTGGTCCATCATGAAACTGATGAATACTAGGAGACCACTGAAAGGAAAACACAATCGCAATGACAATGAAACAAAAAAGAGAGTGAGGATCGATTACTGCTTTGCAAAAGTTCTTTTTTTTCTCTGAACGAAATTATACCAACATCATGGATCCGTTTACCTTCCCTTCATTGGGAGGGAAGAACAGCGGCAGATGCGAGTGTTGCCTTTCTTCAAGACGGTGAGGGAGAAGGGGATTCGGTGAAGAGTGAAATGATGGTTGCTTCGTCCATCAAACTTAGACTGCGGGGAGGTGGGGTTTTGTGATACGACGGCTCGTTACTGCCGCGCTACGACCGGGGTGACTCTTCGACTGCATACTGCCTTCTAATTTGGTGGATGGCATTTGGGCCTGCGCGCTGCATGGCCTGCATGTGGGTGAACAAAAGTATAACGGGATTCAATAGAGGGAGACGTTTCAATGACCTAGGAGGAGCCAGAAGCGGTAGAGTGTCTCCACTGTACTAGTAGTAATTGTTTTTCTCGGTAGCTGTAGAGTGTCTCCACCTGTACTAGTAGTAATTGTTTCTCTGGGCCCAAGACAAAACAGCCCATCCACACTAGTAAATAGTAAAATCAATTCAAAAACCCATATATTTACTGAATGAGAGGCGCTACCCACACCCAGCACACCACCCCCCCAAAAAAACCTAGGTGCTCTTCTTCCTCCTTGCTCCCACCCACCTCATGTCAGCTCACTCCACTCGTACCCCCAAATTCCTCACCTCACTCCTACAGAAAACCCCAGCTCCCCTTCTTCCTCACTACTCCAGAAAAAACCCCAGCTCCCCTTCTTCTTCACTCGCACTACAACTAGGCTTGCCATTCGTTACTCTGCTCAAATCCGTGAGCGCGACGTGACGCCCTCAAGGAAAATGGAGTCGACTGACCCAGTGCCAAGAAGATGAAGCTCCCTCCAGCAGCGACGTCTGTTGTAGACCCCGCACCCGGCACTGTAGGGAGAAGCGGCGACCCCGGCCCCACCGGATCCCAGGAACCCGTAGACTCTCGGGTGGACCGCATCAGCAATCTCCCGAACGCCGTCCTTGGGGAGATCATCTCGCTTCTCCCCACCAAGGATTGCTGCCGCACCCAGGTCCTCTCAATTCAGTGGCGCCCTCTATGGCGCACCAAGCCCCTTAATCTCGATTTTCGTCAGCTATCTCTCTTCAATGATTTTGAAATCCCCAGAGCCATCATCTCCTCCCACTAGGACTCTGTTCAAAGCCTCTGCATCCCGTCATGCTACCTGAGCAAGCATACCATGGCCTGCACGGTGGACGCCTGGCTAAAATCCCCTGAATTCATAGAACTATAGCTGCTTGAGTTCTACTATTCCCCTGGGAATCACATACCACATACCGAACACCATGAACTTGTTCCCTCGGCACCGATGTCCATCTCGCGGTTTTCCTCCTCTCTCCACACCGCCACCTTTGTGATGTGCTACCTACCACACAATCTGGTACTAAATCTTCGACTCCCATTTCTCAAGAAACTTTCAGTTGTGCGGGTTCGTATATCGGATGCCTCATTGCACAGAATCATCCACTCTAGTTGCCTGCCCTAGAGTGCTTGGTGCTTGTTTTCACAGTTAGAATCGGTTGTCTCCAAATAAAGTTGCCTAACCTTGTAAGAATTGGAATTTCTTTTGACGGAAGGCAGCTCATCATCCAAGATGCCCCTTCACTTCAAAGGTTGATCCTTGATTCTAGTTATTCACCGTTGCAAATAACCGTCCTCTCTACACCTAAACTGGAGACCTTGGGTGTAATACATGATCTCTGTGCTCATTTCAATATGGTGTTTGGCTCCTCAGTTCTTCAAGTACTTTATATTATCATCTACGCTTTTAACCATAACCTGCATTTTAAATTTCTACGCATAAGTTATATATCATCTTGGACTACACATTTTGTACTAATATTATGTTCTATGCTCAATGAAGAGTTTCTCCATAGATGGCCTATCAATGGTGCTGGATTCTGTCAAGATCTTATATATCCAAATGAATAGTTGAATAGTTTTGATCTGAACAAGATTATTGGCTTGCCGCAATGCTTTCCATGTCTGGAGAAGTTGTATATAAAGGTGATAATTTCACGCACATTGGAAGCCCGCATATAGTGTACTAGAATTAGTCGTTCAGTTGTTGCTCTTTCGACACTCTTTTTTTAGACCTTAACTATTTTCAATCTTCATGTCTATTTAGGCAACAGGACGGGGTAATAAAGTTATAACCAATCGGCGGATTCATAAGCATCGGGATTTTCTCACTTCTCATGAGATTCGATTGAAGACAATAACGCTAGATTGATATGTAGCCAACCATGCAAACACTAGATTTGTCACATTCTTCCTACTGAATGCGAGGTTACTATTGTCCATCAGGCTTAAGTTCATCAGTAGCATGGTTTTGACGGATGGCTATGTCGAAGAGCAAAAAAGGATTTTCAGGTGGGAAAAAGAGCTTCTGAATGTGCTGAGCTTCTATTTACAACATATTTTGGTCATAATCTAGTAAATTTTATGACCCAGGATGTTCATCCTATGGACCTTACCGATCCATTTAACTGTGACCACCGAAAACAGTGCTGGAGTTAGATGTTGTTGCCCTTTTCAACCTAGTTTTTTTTGTAAACCTGATGAACAATTAACCCTCGTGCTTTTGTACAATTTGTAAGTTGGAGTTAGATGTGTCGAATAATGGGTTTCGGCAAAACCCTTAAGGTTCGAACACTGGGGTGCGCACGAAGATTTCCTCCTACCGAAACACGCCCTCAACCTCGCCGCGATCCCTAAGCTAGCTCGATGAACAACACAAGAGACACAAGATTTATACAGGTTTGGGCCACCGTTGTGGTGTAATACCCTACTCCTGCGTGTGGTGTGGTGGATTGCCTCTTGGGCTGATGATGAACAGTACAAGGGAAGAACAACCTCGTGAGGAGGGGTGTTCTTGAGCTAGTGAGGTGTTCTTCTTGGGAAGGATTCAATCCGTCTTTGGATGAGATGCCTTCCTATTGTGGTGGCTAGCCCTATTTATAGAGGCCCTAGTCCTCTTCCCAAATATTGAGCAGGAAGGGATCCAACAATAGCCATTTTGAAAGGGGACAACTAGTGTCGGCATTCTGGGAACGGGGGTCCCCAAACTTGCCTGCTTGCGGCCTGCGGCGTGGCTCAAGGGGTGGCCCAGTACGGCCCATCTTCATCAACTCAAGCTCAAGACCCTCGTGAGGGGCCAAGCCTAGCGGGGCGGACAATGCAAGGCTTCCTCAGGAACGGCCTCACCAGGCAGGCTCGCGAGGAGGCGGAGAGATCAAGGCAGGGGTACCTCGCGAGGTGCCCATGACGATCGAGGCCAGGCGGGCGTCGGCCTGTGCAGTGTCCTTGTTTCCTCTTTGGTGCAAAGGGGGCAAGCGCAGGCGTGGAGTACCGAGGCATCAAGCAAAGGTTACCATTTCGGTGCAATGAGACCAAGACCAGCAGAGCGTCAGGACGGGGGTCACCATGGAGCCCAAGACGGCGTCATGGCCAGTGCCTTTGGCAGTCGAAGACCAACTTTAGTCAGGATAACTTGTACTAGATGTTCCCCTTCAAAATGGCCGTTGTTGGCTCCCTTCCCGCTCAATATTTGGGAAGAGGACCAGGGCCTCTATATATAGAGATAGCCACCACCGCAGAGGGACGATCTGATCTGATCTCACCCACAGCCAACAGAGACAGAGCAATTCCTCCCCAAGCACACCACCACTAGAACACTCCTCACGAGGTTGTTCTTCCTCTATATTGTTCATCATCAGCCCCTGAGGCAATCCACCACACCACACACTGGATTAGGGTATTACACCACAACGGTGGCCCGAACCGGTATAAACTTTGTGTCCCTTGTGTTGTTCATCGTGTAGCTTAGATTCTCAGCGAGGCGCTGGGACGTGGATCGGTAGGGGGAAGATCTTCGTGTGCACCCCAGAGTTCGAACCTGAAGGGTTTTGCCGGAACCCGATATCCGACATTTGGCGCGCTAGGTAGGGGTGCACCGGAATCTCTCTTCCACGGTTCCGCATTCGATCGTTCGTCGCATCCATGGCTGACGCTTGCCGAGCTCGCGCTGAGCGTCGGGCTTCCCTCGCTACCCGTGTTGCCCAGACGGCACCCGTCGGTGGGCCTCCCCGTCGTTCTCCATCGCCTGCTGCCACCATCCCGGCGGGGAAAGAGTAGCAGGCATTGTCGCTGCATCCCTCCGTGCGGCGGGAAGGCCGCACCGCCACTCCATCGCTGCCTCCAGCTGGGTCGTCGTCTCACGCCCGTCGCGCTCCCACGGACGCGCATACTGCGTTGCTCCTGGCACGTTAGCTCCTGCACTACCGCACCGCCGACGACCTCTACAAGGAGTGGCTCGCTCGCATCACCGAGCTCGTCAGCGCCGCAGGGGGCTCTCCTGCGTTGTCCCTCTCGCTGCCTCGCCCTCTGTCTTGCGTGGGTGACGCAGCTCAGGAGGCGCCTCCGCCACCTCCTCCACAAGAAGGTGCCCTGGCTCCAAGGCGCGCGGCCCCTGTGCGAGACCACCGCGCCCAGCGCCCGCGCGACAAGAAAGGAGCTGCCAAGAAATCCCTCGTCCCCAAGAAGGTGCTCGCGTGATCCCTACTCCAGCACGTCATGACCACATCCCTATGCCAGCACATCAAGATCCCGCGCTGCCCCTGGCGGCGGCGCGCGGGAATCCCCAGGAGCAAGCCCAGCGTCTGCAAAGGGCTCCGATGCCCACCGCAGGCTGCCACGCCTTCACCACCGAGCTACGCAGTGTCGCCTGGCCGGGCAAGTTCAAGCCGGATCTGCCTCCTCGCTACAACGGCACTGCCGACCCCGCGGAGTTCCTGCAGCTCTACGAGCTGGGCATCGAAGTGGCCAACGGAGACGAGAAGGTCATGGCGAATTGGTTTCCCATGGCACTCAAAGATGGTGCCTGCACCTGGCTCCTGAACCTGCCTCCCGACATGATCTCCTCCTGGGACGAGATGCGCAGCCGCTTCATCGCCAACTTCCAGGGCACTCGCGACCGCCCCCCGGACGCGGGTGACCTATGCCGCATCAAGCAACAGCGTAGGGAGACCCTGCGGAAATACATCCAGCGCTTCAACAACGGTCGCCTCAAGATCCCCAAGCTGACGGACGAGGCCATCATCTCAACGTTCTCTGATGGCGTCCGTGACGTCAAGATGAAGGAGGAGCTCGCCATCCACGAGGAGTTGTGCACATCTATGGAGCTATTCAACCTAGCGACCAAGTGCGCAAGAGCTGAGGAAGGACGCCTCTCCCTCCTCGAGCTTCGAGCTGCTGACCCAGAAGAAAAGAAGACCAAGGCCAAGGACGTGAACCACAAGGAGTAGCCGTGCTTGCAGCAGAACCAGACACGAAGCATGGCAGGGACCAGCCGGAGTCGTCCAAGGGCAGCCGACAGTTCTGCTCCTACCACAACCTCCACACCCACAACACCAGCGACTGCCGGGAGCTCAGGGCTGTTCGTGAAGGACGCTTCGGGCTGTAGAAGTACATCCAGCGCTTCAACAGCGCTCGCCTCAAGATTCCCAAGGTGACTGAGGAGGCCATCATCTCAGCGTTCTCTGATGGCGTCCGCGACGTCAAGATGAAGGAGGAACTAGCCATCCATGAGGATCTGCGCACATCTCTGGAGCTTTTCAACCTGGCGACCAAGTGCGCAAGGGCTAAGGAGGGGAGCCTCTCCCTTCTCGAGCTCCCAGCTACTGACCGAGAAGAGAAGAAAGCCAAGGCCAAGGATGTGAAGCGCAAAGGAGCAGTCGTGCTCACAGCAGAGCCAGACACGAAGCACGACAGGGACCAGCGGGAGTCGTCCAAGGGCAGCCAGTACTGCGTGTACCATGACCTCCACACCCACAACACTAACGAATGCCAAGAGCTCAGGGCCGTGCAAGAAGGATGTATCGGTCGATGCCCCGAGCACAACGATCGGGGCTACAGCCGAGGAGAAGGAAGAGGTGGTCTTCGCCAGCCAAAGGCGCTAGTGGTGACGCCGTGTTGGGCTCCATGGTGAGCTCCGTCCTGCCGTCCTGCTGGTCTTGGTCTTGTTGCACCGATATGGAAACCTTTGCCTGATGCCTCGGTACTCCGTGCTTGCGCTTGCCCCCTTTGCACCAAAGGTAAAACGAGGACACTTCACTGGCTGGCACCCGCCTGGCACCCACCTGGCCTTGGTCGTCATGGCTTGCGTCATGGGCACCTCGCGAGGTACCCCTTGCCTTGATCTCTCCGCCTCCTCGCGAGCCTACCTGGTGAGGCCACTCCTGAGGAGGCCTTGTGTTGTCCGCCCCGTGAGGCTTGGCCCTTTGTGAGGGTCTTGAGTGTTGGGTTGATGAAGACGGGCCGTACTGGGCTGCTGGTTGAGCCACGCCACAAGCCGCAGGCAGGCAAGTCTGGGGACCCCCATTCCCTGAACGCCGATAGTAGCCCCCGGGCCCAAGGCGCGCTTGGACTTGGCTTAGCGGCGAAGCCAAAGGGCAAGTGCAGAGCGCCGCGGGCCCCAACAGCTTGCGACCTTGGTTGACGCGTGGCGACTGAATGGACATGGGCGTCTCCGCTCCCCCACGCTGTGTCGGCAACTACTCGACTGACAAAAGGCTGGCGCGGGAAAGGATTACCTTCATTGCTCCCCGTCATCTTGCTCCAGATGCCATTCCTTGCTCCTTGCTCCCGCACTCTCTAGATCTGCTCCACTCCTTCCCCTTCGGTGAGTGATGGTGCCCCGCAAAGCCAAGGCTGATGCGCTGTCGACTTGGTATGCGTCGGCCCTGGACGCCCCCAATGTATCGGAGAATAATCTCGCTGCCATGCGCCTGATGACGGTGGTGAGGGGCAATGAGAAGGGGGAGACCGAACTCCGGGTTGGCTCCGTCGAGCCGGAGGCTAAGGGGAGCACTTTCTACCCCTTCTTCACGAACACCATCATTGCAGGCTTGGTTCCTCCCTTCTCCGACTTCTTCTACGCCATCCTCAGCCATTACAGGTTATAGGCCCTTCATCTCCATCCCAATTCCGTCCTCCTCTTGTCAATTTTCGCCTACTACTGTGAGGCGCATGTTGGGGTGATGCCATCCGCAGCTCTGCTGCGCCACTTCTTCTCTTTCCGAACCAACGGCGACCACACCTCAGCGTGTGCCAACTTCGTTGCGTACAGCAAGGCCAACGTGATCTCAAAGACCGGGAAGAGGGCCGACAACTTATGGAGCAAGTGGGTCATGATGGACGCCAAGTGTGTCCACCCCCGGTTGACGCTACCCATGGAGATGCCCCACCCTGACGAAGGGTGGTCTCGCGCGAAGCTTGTTGACGATCGGGCGAAATTGGTGCTGGATAAGATGAACGCCGACTTGAAGCCGGGCAACGCGAAGGCGGCGAAGCTGACGGGGGCCGCGCTCCTAAGGGAGTTCTTGATGCAGCGGGTGGCTCCACTTCAGGCGCACTCGCGCCCCTTATGGATGCTTGGGGACGCAGACAACGAGCATCACCTGAATCCGACGGCTTTGGCCGACGAGGATCTGGCCGCAGCTCTCCGCCTCTTGGTTGGAGACGACCAAGAGTGTCTAGTGGGGGCCCCTGCCCCCTTGTTCCTCCGCGAGGACATGGCACAGGTGGTGGCTGCTATGCGCACCTTTGATGGGCGCGACCTAGTGCCGGCGGCGCCCCCTGTGGCCCAGGGGCGATGGCACTGGTGGACGTGTCTTCGGGCGACTCCCGTGGAGGAGGAGAGGAAGAGGGAGAAGAGGAGCGCGACTCGAAGGCGACCTTTGAGAGGACGGGGGAGACCTCTCCCCCGCGCAGGGAAAACATCCTCCGCATCTTGCCATACGACGACGAGGCTGACGCCACACAGGAGGAGGATCCGCCAGCGATATCGAAGAAGGGCAGGTCGGTGCTGGTCTCCCGAGAGGCTGCTTCTGCCCAGGCACCACCTGGAGCCGCCTCCAGCCCCTCTGCTGCGCCTTCCCCTGCTCTTGGGGCCCTTGCAGCGGCCCCCGAGCCTCGAGGCTCTCGGGTTTCTAGCTCGGCAAGAGGGCGGTGAACTACGCCGCGATAGACCATTAAGTGCTCGAACTCCATCTTGTTCTTGATTATGCTACCCGAGCTTGATGTTCTCCATCGGTTGGTTAGGCCGCCGCCTGCGGCGAAGAAGAGGAAGGGGGACACGGTGACACCGTCTGGGGCAGACTCATCTGCCGCGGTCGCTCCTTCATCCGTGGGGAGGGGAGGTGACGATGTTCGCACCTCCCTTGCCGGTCATCCTCGCGAGGCCCGGAGGAGTGCCCTGGAGGGGTGCCAGCCCCCATGGCCCCGCTGGCTCCAGAGGTGCCGGTGCCTGACGCTGCTGCTGAGGTACCCAAGGCTCAGGAGCCCCCAGTCTCCCGAGTCGTGGTTACGTTGCCGCCTCCTCCTCCTAGGCTGCTGGTTTCGGGTTCTTCTGTCTCTTCCGATGTCTTGGAGCGTGCCCTCTCCAGGATGGTCCAGCTGCAAGAAGACCTCCAGGGCACCGACTCCCATCTGGTAGCCGGGCGCCTGGAGCTGGTCTCCGGCTGCCTTCATTCTGACGCCTCTGTCCGAGCGACACTGAGGCGGGCTGCAGAAGCTTCTGAGGAGGAGAAGCAGGCCGCCACCCAGGCCACAGCTGCTCACGAGGCGGCATTTAGGATGTCGCGGCTGCCCAGGACCGTTGCAAGGCACTGGAGGCCAAGCTGGAGGGTTTGCGCGACGAACACGCCATAGAAACTCGCAACCGCCAGGTGAAGGAGGAGAAGATGAAGGCTCGGAGGACGTAGTCAGGGACCGCGATGCCGAGCTGACGCAGCTGGCGGAGTCCCAGACCGCTGAGTGCGGCCGGCTGTAAACGCTAGAGCAGAACTTTAGGGCGGAGAAGGCCGAGTTGGACGCCAAGGTGAAGGTCCTGGCCGAGGACCGCATGGCCTTTGCACTCCTCGAGGAGAGGTCTCGCGTGGCGCTGAAGACGCTTTATGAGAAGGGCTTGAAGAAGCCACTGGCTACCGCCGAGGACGGCCCCGCCCAGCTGCTTCCTTTCTTGGTCGAGGCGCTTGAGGAAGTTGTGAATGGCGTCGGCCCCATGGCAGAGGTAGAAGCTCGTGTCCTTTCTTCCGCGGCGCTGACGCGTGTCTTTAGCCACCTCCACCTCCGTGACCCTGACGCTAACCTTGCCGAGCTACTGGAGCCTATGGACAGCAAGCGCTTCACCGCTGCTACTAAAGCCGTGAAGAGCCAGGTGGAGGCCTTGCTGGGGAAATTCCGCGCCTTCGCTCCTGCGCCCACGGCAGGCGATGCTGCTGATCCTGCGGCCTCGGGAGGTGGAGCTGGTGAGGGGAATACCACCACGGGGGTGGAGCCCCTGGCGAACGATGGTGTTGTCGAAGGGTGATCTACTTGCGGCTTCTTTCCTGTTTTAACTCCTGCAACATGAACCATGC
This sequence comes from Triticum aestivum, assembly GCF_018294505.1. NCBI lineage: Eukaryota > Viridiplantae > Streptophyta > Magnoliopsida > Poales > Poaceae > Triticum > Triticum aestivum. The sequence goes on from NC_057798.1 coordinate 407,789,839, forward strand.
CTCGTGGAGGCGTTTAAACTTGCGTCTGGTATTGTGAAGACAATTATGGCTTGTAATATTTGCTTCGATATTTTGCGGTTTCCTACCTATTTGCTTTATGTTTTACGTCAGCAAAGCCCGACCCCGCGCATACCTCAACCACCATTGGCCCCGACCGGATCACCAGGACGGGACCAAGGAGTGAGGGGCTACGTGACAAGTTAGGCTCCTGAGTCACGATGCTCAGGAGTCCCCCTTGACGCACAAACAACATATAGGGAGGGAACGTAGGAGTAGATCTGGCGTTCTACATCGGCAGAGCCCGGCTCCACACATACCTCAACCGCCGTTAGCCCCAACCGGATCACCAAGACGGGACTAAGGAGTGAGGGGCTACGTGACCAGTTAGGCTCCTGAGTCGCGATGCTCAGGAGTCCCCCTTGACATTCAAACAATCTTCATACCTTGGCTTCGCTCAGTGAGGGGCGCACGATGACCAGGTCCGAGGGACCTGGCTGGGTGGCATGCGATCGGGCATGACCCAGCGCAGCCCCCGTGTCCAGCCCCCTCGCGCGACGCTCTTGAGGGGAGGTGTTGTGATGAGGCCAGACAATAAGCTCTGGGCTCCCTGAGGTTGATACGGCCGTGGACCCCCTCAGTTGTTTATCACCAGCGCGAAGCATAGCCCTTTCATATGTGTACGGGCATAGCCGCTCCTCGGCAGTGTCGTCAGCCAGCACGGAGCATGGTGCTTCCACTAGTGCGTGGGAGGGGGGCCCTCCGGGAGGAGCCCCCGGGGCGTGTACAGCCCCGCCCTGAGATGCGGCTTGCACGACAGGGCTAGACGAGGTGTATCTGGGCACTCGTGAGCCAGCGAGGGACTCACGAGGCCCTACCTCAAGGCAAGTTGCACCTGGTCTTGGATCTTTGACAGCTGTGTGTTCTTGTGAGATGGTTAGATACAAATGCTCTGTGTCCTCAGGCCCCAGCCCTCAAGCAAGCCCAGCCACTGCTGGTATGCCAGGTCATGATGCCGTGGTCAAGGCCAGGGGGTGAGGGCAGGAGAGCCAGTAAGAGCTCCTGAGTCGCAATGCTCAGGAGCCCCCCTTTTAACGTGCAAGTGATTTGCATGAGAGAGAGAGGAGGCCCATGGTAGGCGGCAGGTGATAATCACAGGCAGATTAGGCATGAAGGGAAAATCAGCGTAGGTAAACGCATGATGGATACATGCCACTGGGTCAGACCCAAGCGGCTTGGGGATGATGCAGCCCGAGGGACGCCCCCAGCAAGGTAAGCTAAAGACATAAGAAAAAGATACATGTCGTAGGGACGGACCCACGCGTCCTGGGGATGATGCATCCCTGAGGGCACTCCCAGCTGAAATGAACTTAGAAGATGTCACCTGGTTCCATTGTAGAAGGGGTGTTGAGGTAGCCAAAGATGCGCGGTGAAGAGGCCGACCCTCACGAGCCACCAGGGCCTTGAGCCTCGGGAGGCTCTGGGGGTCCAGGTGGTTCCTTGAGGACCGCCTCCATCTCTGCGAGGACCGCGTGATGCCTGGCCTCCTGAGCGGGCGTGTGGCCTCGAGCCTGGGGAGGACTACGTTCACCTCATGAGCAAACTCCTTGAAGATGCGCTGAGAGGCTGGGGCCTGAGCTCCACCCAAGATGCAAGCGATAGCACGTGGCTCCTGGAAGCCCCCAGCCCCCTCCTCCTGATGATGGTCGTCATTCCTTCTCGGTGGTGGCGGCATAGGAGGAAGGCCTGCGTTGCCCTGCGGGCGGTCCTCGCAAGGCTAATCCCTCCAGGCACCCTTGCGAGGTTGGCACCCTCGCAAGGCTGGTCCTGCCAATGATCCTCTCGAGGTCTGTCATGCCACTCCTAGTGAGGGCCTCGGTCATCCCATCGTCCTCCGCCTCGTCCTCCTCCTCGGCCGTACGACCGAAGCGTCCTTCACAAACAGCCCTTATCTCCTGGCAGTCGCTGGTGTTGTGGGTGTGGAGGTTGTGGTAGGCGCAGAACTGTCGGCTGCCCTTGGACGGCTTCGGCTGGTCCCTGTCGCGCTTCGTGTCTGGTTCTGCTGCAAGCACGGCTACTCCTTGAGGTTCACGTCCTTGGCCTTGGTCTTCTTTTCTTCTGGGTTAGCAGCTTGAAGCTCGAGGAGGGAGAGGCGTCCTTCCTCAGCTCTTGCGCACTTGGTCGCTAGGTTGAACGGCTCCAGAGATGTGCACAACTCCTCGTGGATGGCGAACTCCTCCTTCATCTTGACGTCACGGACGCCATCAAAGAACGCTGAGATGATGGCCTTGTCCGTCACCTTGGGGATCTTGAGGCGAGCGCTGTTGAAGCGCTAGATGTATTTCCGCAGGGTCTCCCTAGGCTGTTGCTTGATGCGGCGCAGGTCACCCGCGGCCGGGGGGCGGTCGCGAGTGCCCTGGAATTTGGCGATGAAGCGGCTGCACATCTCGTCCCAGGAGGAGATCGAGCTGGGAGGCAGGTTTAGGATCCAGGTGCGGGCACCGTCCTTGAGCGCCATGGGAAACCAGTTTGGCATGACCTTCTCGTCTCCGTTGGCCGCCTCGATGCTCAGCTCGTAGAGCTGCAAGAACTCCACGGGGTCGGCAGTGCCATCATAGCGAGGAGGCAGATCCGGCTTGAACTTGCCCAGCCAGGCGACGCTACATAGCTCGGTGGTGAAGGCGCGGCAACCCGCTACAGTCACCGGAGCCCTTTGCTGACGCGGAGCTTGCTCCTGATGGTACCCGTGCACCGCCGCCAGGGGTAGCACGCAGTTTTGTCACGCCGGTGCAGCGAGCATGGGGGCACCTTCTTGAGGCCGAGGGATTTCTTGGCAGCTTCTTTCTTGTTGCGCGGGCGCTGGATGCGGTGGGTCACGCCTAGGGGCCACGCGCCTTGGAGCCAGGGCGCTGTCTTGGGGCAGAGGTGGTGGAGGCGCTCCCTGAGCCGCGTCGCCCGTACCTGGCGGAGGGCGAATCAGCGAGAGGGACAACGCGGGAGAGCCCCTTGTGGCGCTGACGAACTCGGTGATGCAAGCGAGCCATTCTTCGTGTAGGTCGTCGACGGGGCGGTAATGCAGGAGCTCACGTGCCAGAAGCAGCACGGCTTGCGCGTCCGTCGGGGCGCGACCAGCGTGAAACGACAAGCCAGTTGCGGTCAGCGGCGGAGTGGCAGTGCAGCCTTCCCGCCGCACCGAGGGGTGCAGCGAAGATGCTTGCTGCTCGTTCCCCGCTGGGACGGTGACGGCGTTAGCGGCAAGCGATGGAGAATGACGAGGAGGCCTACCGACAGGAGCCCTCTGGGCGACCCGAGTGGCGAGAGAAGCTCGGAGCTCGGCGCGGGCTCGGCAGGCGTCCGACATGGATGCGACGAAGCGATGGGACGCGGATCAGCGGAAGGAAGATTTCGGCGCACCCCTACCTGGCGCGCCAAATGTCGGATATCGGGTTCAAACACTGGGGTGCGCACGAATATTTCCTTCTACCGAAACACGCCCTCAACCTCGCCGCGATCCCTAAGCTAGCTCGATGAACAACACAAGAGACACAAGATTTATACAGGTTTGGGCCACCAATGTGGTTTAATACCCTACTCCTGTGTTTGGTGTGGTGGATTGCCTCTTGGGCTGATGATGAACGGTACAAGGGAAAAACATCCTCGCGAGGAGGGTGTTCTTGAGCTGGTGAGGTGTTCTGCTTGGGAAGGATTCGATCCGTCTCTGGATGAGATGCCTTCCTATTGTGGTGGCTAGCCCTATTTATAGAGGCCCTGGTCCTCTTCCCAAATATTGAGCGGGAAGGGATCCAACAACGGCCATTTTGAAAGGGGACAGTTAGTACATGCTATCCTTACTAAAGGTGGTCTTCGCCTGCCAATGGCGCTGGTGGTGATGCCGTCTTGGGCTCCATGGTGACCTCCGTCCTGCCGTCCTGCTGGTCTTGGTCTTGTTGCACCGATATGGAAACCTTTGCTTGATGCCTCGGTACTCCATGCCTATGCTTTCCCCCTTTGCACCAAAGGGGAAACGAGGACACTGCACTGGCTGGCGCCCGCCTAGCGCCCGCCTGGCCTTGGTCGTCATGGCTTGCGTCATGGGCACCTCACGAGGTACCCCTTGCCTTGATCTCTCTGCCTCCTCGCGAGCCTGCCTGGTGAGGCCACTCCTAAGGAGGCCTTGTGTCGTCCGCCCCGCGAGGTTTGGCCCCTTGCGAGGGTCTTGAGTGTTGGGCTAATGAAGTTGGGCCGTACTGGGCCGCTGTTTGAGCCACGCTGCAGGCCGCAGGCAGGCAAGTCCGGGGACCCCCATTCCTAGAATGCCGACAAGATGTTCTTGCCCTTTTCAACTCGGCTGTGACTGTCATATTTTCTTTGAAACAAGGCAAATGGCTTGCCATTCGTTTAATTTAGAGTGAAATATGGTAACAAATCCCAACCAAGGGAAATAACACCACTCTCGCCGGCTGCTTGAGCTCACTGTGCATTACAGAAGACAAGTGATTAGCCCCCACAAGCACCCACAAACTTATTTTGAACTAGGACATCAAATGGGCTGTAAATTTTCATAGGAAAGGTTGCATGACCGTGACAGGTTTGGATTCTAACATTTGGGACCCGCGAAGAAATAGCCTATCCAAGGTGGTGTCGACTTACTAGCTAGCCAACAAACGATTCTGCCTACTAGCCGTTGGATTGACATCCAACATCTGTCGTGTATCTTCTATTATTGTCTTCTTCTTCCTCCAGCCGCCCAAACCAAACCACCCCGCCGGCTCCGCCTGCTCCTGCCTCCCATGGCAGGCTGCGCCTCCTCCGCCCTACCATATGTACCCTCCAACATTGGCCAGTCCCTCCCTCTATTCCCCCACACATTGTTTTATTCTCTGGCGACGTCAGCCCCAACACGCACCCTGAAAGTGCAACTATCCCTAGGTGGTTTTGGTAATTCATAACAACATATAGCTCATTGAGGTAAGCCTATTCCAAGACTATTATTTCAGGAAAGCTCATTGAATGGCATGGCATGGATGATGAAAGTGGATCCCTCAAAATATCAAGGACAAAGGATTGGCTCAAGCTCAAAAGCTCAATTCTCTTCATTTTACATTTTAGTGATCCAAGATCACATTGAGTCTTTAGGAAAAGCCAATACTATCAACGAGGGATGAGGTGTTGCTTAATGAGCCTCTTGCTTCAACTGCTTTCTCACATCCTCATATGACCTAAACCAAAAGTCAAAATCGGTCACACCGATTCTTTCTATCCGGCGCCACCGAGTTCAAATGTCATAGCCACTGCCACAAACCCTAGGCAAATCGGTCTTACCGATAGGGATCTCGGTCTCACCGAGATGGGATTGTAATCTCTCTGTTTCCCTTCGTAACATTTCGGTCTAACCGAAGTGAGCGATCGGTCCCACCGGGATTGCAATGTAAACTCTCTGTTTCCCTTTTGTAACATTTCGGTCTCACTGAAAAGAGCAAATCGGTCCCACCGAGTTTACCTGACCAACTCTGTGGTTAGCTAATTACCAAAATCAGTCTCACCGAGTTTGTGTAATTGGTCTCACCGAGATTACATTATGCCCTAACCCTAACCATATCGGTCCTACCGAGTTGCATGTCGGTCCCATCGAAAATCCTAACGGTCACTAGATTTACTGAATCGGTCCGACCGAGTTTGTTGATTCGGTCCCACCGAGTTTGGTAAATTGTGTGTAACGGTTAGATTTTGTGTGGAGGCTATATATACCCCTCCACCTCCTCTTCATTCGTGGAGAGAGCTATCAGAACAAACCTACACTTCCAACTTACCATTTCTGAGAGAGAACCACCTACTCATGTGTTGAGGCCAAGATATTCCATTCCTACCATATGAATCTTGATCTCTAGCCTTCCCCAAGTTGCTTTCCACTCAAATCTTCTTTCCACCAGATCCAAATCCTATGAGAGAGAGTTGAGTGTTGGGGAGACTATCATTTGAAGCACAAGAGCAAGGAGTTCATCATCAACGCACCATTTGTTACTTCTTGGAGAGTGGTGTCTCCTAGATTGGCTAGGTGTCACTTGGGAGCCTCCGACAAGATTGTGGAGTTGAACCAAGGAGTTTGTAAGGGCAAGGAGATCGCCTACTTCGTGAAGATCTACCGCTAGTGAGGCAAGTCCTTCGTGGGCGACGGCCATGGTGGGATAGACAAGGTTGCTTCTTCGTGGACCCTTCGTGGGTGGAGCCCTCCGTGGACTCGCGCAACCGTTACCCTTCGTGGGTTGAAGTCTCCATCAACGTGGATGTATGATAGCACCACCTATCGGAACCACGCCAAAAACATCTGTGTCTCCAATTGCGTTTGAATCCTCCAAACCCTTCCCTTTACTTTCTTGCAAGTTGCATGCTTTAATTTCCGCTGCTCATATACTCTTTGCATGCTTGCTTGAATTGTGTGATGATTGCTTGACTTGTCCAAAGATTGCTAAAATCTGCCAAACTCTAAAATTGGGAAAAGGTTAAGTTTTTAATTGGTCAAGTAGTCTAATCACCCCCCTCTAGACATACTTCAAGGTCCTACAAGTGGTATCAGAGCTTTGGTCTCCATTTGCTTTGATTCCATAGCTTTTGGTGGTCATAGCCTTGGTTTCACAACCTAGGAGAGTATGGCGTCTAGTGAGGGAAGTTATCACTGTAGAGGTCCTTACTTTGATGGTACTAATTTTGCTAGTTGGAAACATAAGATGAAAATGCATATTCTCGGACATAACCCCGCCGTTTGGGCTATTATTTGTATTGGCTTGCAAGGTGAATTCTTTGATGGGAGAGAGCCGAACTGTGAAGCTAATGCGGATGAATTGAAGATGCTGCAATACAACACTCAAGCTTGTGATATCATCTTTAACGGATTGTGCCCCGAAGAATTCAACAAAATCAGCCGTCTTGAGAATGCAAAGGAAATTTGGGATACTTTGATTGATATGCATGAAGGTACTGACTCCGTCAAGGAATCCAAGCTGGATGTGCTCCAAAGTCAGCTTGACAAGTTCAAGATGAAGGATGGTTAAGGTGTCGCTGAAATGTACTCTAGGCTTGCTCTTATCACAAATGAGATTGCTGGCTTAGGGAGTGAAGAGATGACCGACAGATTCATCATCAAGAAGATCCTAAGAGCATTGGATGGAAAGTATGATACCGTGTGCACATTGATCCAAATTATGCCAAACTACAAAGATCTCAAGCCAACGGAAGTCATTGGAAGAATTGTTGCTCATGAGATGTCACTCAAGGATAAGGAGGAACTTCACAACAAGTCAAGTGGTGCTTACAAAGCCTCATGTGAAGCCCCCACATCATCAAGTGAGAAACAAACCTTCAATGAAGAATTGAGCTTAATGGTAAAGAACTTCAACAAATTCTACAAGAGTAGAGGCAAAGAAAGAAGCTCCAAGTCAAGGTCCTACAATGACAAAAGATCTTCTAGTCGAGAGCGCAATTGCTACAATTGTGGGAGACCCGGACACTATTTCAATGAGTGTACGGCACCCTACAAAAGAAGAGAAGATTCTCCAAAAAGAAGAAGCAAAAGAGAAGAATCACCACCAAGAGAGAGGAGGAGTAGAGATGATCGTTATGAACGAAGACCCTCACGGAGAAGCAAGGATTCGGAAAGGAAGGACAAGTCATCAAGGAGCTACACAAAATGGAGATATCAAGCTCATGTTGGTGAATGGGTATCCGGCTGCGACTCCGACCATCACTCCGAGAGAAGCTATCACTCCGACTCTGAATATACTCAAGATGAAGGTGTTGCCGGTCTAGCACTTGTGTCAACCAACTCCTACGACATATTTGACTCACCAAATGAAGGAATTGGAAGATGCTTCATGGCCAAAGGTCCAAAGGTAACACATCCCGAGTATGTTGATTTCAATAGTGATGGAGATGACTTGCTAGGTGATGATGATTTACTTGTTGACAACTCTAGTGATGAATACTATGATGAAATGTCAATTAATCATGCTAATCAAGATAAAACGAATGACAATGATAAGGAGAAGATTGAGCTTCTAACTAAAGAACTAAACACTCTTAAGTTAGCTCATGAAACTATCTTCGAAGATCATCGAGAACTTTTAAGGGCTCATGAGAAGTTACGCTTTGAAAAGCTCAATCTTGAGCAAGAGCATGAGTTCTTAAAAGCAATCAATGATGATCTCCGTAAGAAAAGTTCTTCTTACATTGCCAAGCGTTTACTCTTATCTACTTACATGCCTCAAGTCAAATCTAGTAACAAGTACAAGAAAGATCCTTCCTCTAGTAGTAACAATAATTATGCTAAATCAAATATTGTTGCTTCTAGTAGTTCTCTTGATTCCACTAATGATTCTCTTAGCCAAGTTACACTTGAGCAAGAAAATAGCTTATTGAAGGGAATTATAGAGAAAGGTGTATACAAGAGCCTTGCCGGGAGTAAGCAATTCGAGGAAATTGTACGCAAGCAAGGAAGGCACCGGAAGAATCAAGGTGTTGGTTTTGAACGAAAGTTCAATACCAATGGAGTTGAGTGGGAAGAAGATCAATACCCCAAGACGAAGTTTGTTCCTCAACAAGAGAAGTATGATCCTACTTCCTTCAAGGGAACACAAGTACAAGATGATCTTCCACCACAAGACCACAAGAACAAAGGCAAGGACAAGCTTCAAGAGGAGATTGATGCATTTGAAGAAGCACCCAAGGCCTTGGTCAAGTGGGTTCCCAAGACTACGTCAAGTTCTACTTCATCAAGTACAACTACAACTCCAAGGATTCCCATCAAGATGATGTGGATCCCGAAGAAGAAGAACTAGAGAGTTCTTGAGGGTGACTCCGCCAACATTCTTCACTCATATCATTATGGCAAGGACAAGTGCAATCAACTTCCACATCTTGCACTAGTTCAAGGAGTCACAAACCCTCATGTTGGTAAGGCAAGGGACAAGGTAACCTAATGATTTCATGGACATCATCTTGTGTGTGCATCACTCTATGTCTATGGATATTCTTGTTTGTTCCTTGTGGGACTAACCCATGTAGGTATGTTGAAAGTGCAACTCACTCCAAAGGATTGCTCCAAATGATCTACATCAACATTGAGCATCCACATCTTCAACACCTACATGAAGTCATCATCGACAAAACCCAAGGTTAGTTCATCCCTCTAAAAGGGGATCTCACATCTAGGGGGAGATTAACTCTAAGAATTGAGTCAAAGCAACTCTAATGGTGTGAACACATCAATGCATTATGTAAAAGTGGTAACCCCACTTGAGCTTAAACGATGAGTATGACCTATGATCAAATGTTCTCATTGGACTCCTAAGTCAATATACTCATATATAGATGACTCTAGTCATCGCCAATTGTGTGATACATGCTAGAATTGGTCGTGCATGCTTTGCCACATATTTCATTTGCCATTCTGTTGTGTGAGCATGTTGGTTGCATACTTTACTCATTCGAGGAGATCCACTTGTTGCTTTGATTGTTTGGGTTCTTTTGTTTTTGCCAAGTGGATGGACAAGAATGCCTAAGAACCTTCTCTAGCTATCTATGCTTTTCTCGTCTCAAACTCTATTCATGCTACATCACAAAATTTGATCAAGTCAGATTCGAACCACTCTGTGTGAGGAGCACTCGGAGTCCCCGATTCATCAGAGACTTAAACTTCCAAAACTTCTTTGTGATTCTCGGTCTGACCGATTCCTCCATTTCGGTCCCACCAAGATCACTAAGTCGATCTAGGTTTTCAATCTCGGTGCAATCGATTTGAACTTTTCGGTCCCACCGAGTTGCTGTAACTGTATACAATTATGCATCTCGGTGCCACCGAGTTGTTCCACTCGGTCACACCGACAGGGTCGGGCTATATATACTCACGGGCAAAATTTTGGAAACTTCTCCAAACTCCTTCGCCCGCGCATAGCTCGCTCTGCCTCCAGGGTCTCCGGATCGTCTCCTCATCGCCAGCCGCCTCCTGTCGCTGGTCTCCGCCACCGTCAACGGAATTCACCCCAGCTGTTGCCGTCGTAGCGAGTTCATTGCCAAGCTAGGGTATGGACTCAATCACAGTGCTATCCTCGTCTGATTCCTAGCACATTGTGTTCATTATGTATCTTGCCACGATTGAAACACTCCTATCCAATCAGAACAATCCTTAGAATAGATGTGATTTGAGAATTTAGGGTTAGGTTTCCGCCGAAACCATCTCGGACCCACCGAGTTGAAAAACTCGGTCTCACCGATTTGGCTAACGCCATTGAACGAGTAACTCTTGGTCTAACCAAGAATTACAAATCGGTGTGACCGATTTTAGAACTTTGTGAAACCCTAGCAGTCTCGATGCCACCGAACTATGACTCGGTCCCACCGAGTTTACCAGTTTAGGTTCCAAAACTGCTTCGGTATCACCGAGTTTGAAAATCGGTTGATCCGAAATGCTTTCTGTGGAAAACTAAAACTAAGTTTTTGAATCATTTTTTTGCAAAAATCTCTGCATTTTGTGATGCTCATCCATTCTATCTCATCTATAACTATTCACAGGGTTAGCAGTCATTGATTTGCAGCATGTCAGACCAAAGTGATAGTCAGAACTAGTCAGAAGAGCAGATTCACATGAGTGAGGGCACTAGTCCCTCTAGCAGCTCAGATGAAGGGAGCAGAAGCACCCCAAGCAATCTGCCTAAAGCTGCCACCAAGACAAGGAAGAAGAGAACCTCAGAATCTGAGGATGAGGATTATATGGCAGAAGAAGATGAGGCTACTTCCAAGAAGGTAGTGCTCAAAAAGGAGTATGGCTCAGCAAAGACCACAAATCCTGGACTGAATAGGAAGGTCCCTACCAAGAGGACACCTATGCTGAAGGTCAGAGGATCAACACAAATACCTGAAAAGCCTTATCCCAAAGAGCCTGCTGCAGAAGGAAAGAAAAGGAAGGAAATGGTCAAAAAGACCATAGCCAGAGTTGTTGGGCAACCTTCCATGATGGAAGAGGAAGAAGAGGTTGTTGCACCAGCACCCAAGGCACAAAAGCTGATGGGTGATGCTATAAAATCAGGGGCTGCAACATCAAAGCCCAAAGAAGCACCCAAAGCTGCCCCCAAGCCCAAGATTGCACCAAAGAGGAATACCAGGAGTATTCTAGCTGCTGAGAAGAACAAGGCCCCAGTGACTGAAGTTACTGATGAGGAAGAGGATGAAGGTCAAGTCCTGAGGAAGCTAAAGCCCAAGATTCTAGACCACAATGATGCTCATCCTGTGACTGAGGACATGAATATCAGGAGAGACTCAGGGTTGAGGCTATGGAGAATGACAGATCCATATGCCACCAGGAGAAGGACTACTGTAGATTACATGTTCCATACAAACGAACAACAGGACTTCTATGAAACAATCTTGTTGGATAAGAAGCCCATAGTGTGTGATATGAGGTGGGTCGACTGGACCTACATGAAGGAGAATGAAGAACACTATCCTGGAGTGCAAGACAATTTTGTTGCTTGTGGAGTTGCAGATTTTGTTGGGCAAAAGCTCACCAACTGGAATGATGAACTCATTATGCAATTCTACTCCACAGCACACTTCTACCCAGATGGAAGGATAGTTTGGATGTCAGAAGGCACAAGGTACCAGTCAACAATAGAGGAATGGGCTAGTCTGATCAATGCCCCCAAGGAGAGTGAAGATGACTTGGATGTCTATGCCAAGAAGAAAATGGGACACAATACTATGTCACATATGTACAAGGAGATCCTAAACAAAGCTCTTGAGACTTTCAAGTTTGGGTCAGTCCACTTTCTTCTGTCAGGGCTGCCTACGATCAACTGTATCCTAAGGCACACTCTTTTGCCCAAGTCAGGTGACCACAACATGATTAGAGGGCATGCTATCAACTTGCTGCACTTGTTTGATGTACCACAGGAATTCAAGGTCATGAGCCTTATGGTTGAGACCATTAAGAGGAGTGGAGCAGACCAGAAGAGAAGTTGTGGATATGCCCCACAGATTCAGGAGTTGATTAACTCAAAGATGGGCACAGGAAAATATCTGTTGGATACGGAACACTTTGCTCTTTATCCAGACTTTGAGGACAATCAAGTTGTAATGAATGAGAATGAACCATCATCAGTGCAAGCTCAAGAGAAGAAGGAGAAAGCAAAGAGAGAGAAGGTTGCCAAGATGCCAACTCAAGAGGAGGCATCTGAGTACTTTTTGAAGAACAAGCAGGATCAGCTTGGTTACTTGATAGAATCAACACTGAGGATTGAGAAAGGGTTGGCCACCCTAACTCAAAACCAGGAGAGCTTGGAAAGAATCATGGAACAAAAATTCTATGATCTAGATGTCAAAGTAACTGAGATTCAGTCAGTTGTGGAGCAGCTTCAGGAAGACATGCAGGAGAGGAAGGGCAAGACAACCACTGATGCATTTGCCAGAGTGCCTAGAGCTCAGAGGTCAGCTGCAGTGCCTGTGACAGACACTAGAGCCACATCATCTGCACCAGCAACAGCTCCTACAGCTCCAGGGCAACCAGCTCCAGCACTCCTCCAGCTCCATCTACATCAACTGAAGCCTTCGTTCTTGGAGTTCTCCGGGCACCACCACCTGAAGATCAAGCCTGAGAATCGACCTAGCACTATGCATTTTCTATGAACTTTTTGGTAACTTGTTGCCAAAGGGGGAGAAAAATGTATAGATCATAGGCTTCGAGAGAGAGAGTGTTGCTTTTATTCTCTCTTGCTTTGGTGGTTAAACTTTGTTTACTTTTGATTGCTTGAGATACTATGCTACTATCTGTGAGACATTGATGATCATGTGTTTGATCATAAGCTACACTTATGCCTGTTTGATGATATTATCTTACCTATCCTTATATGATCATTCACTTTGCTTGGTGATGAGTGCATGTATTCAATCTTTATTATTTTGAGCGCTCCACCAAGATGTATGTGACATGGAAGAGTAACCCATGAGCCTAATTCCTTGTGCATTTGCAGTCCAAAGCAAATCTTAAACTATGCACAAATTTAGGGGGAGCTCTTGCTTATCACATACTTCTCAAAGCGACGATGTTTTTCAATCTTATTATCATTTGTCGAAGCTTTGATCTATATGTTGTCATCAATTACCAAAAAGGGGGAGATTGAAAGTGCAACTATCCCTAGGTGGTTTTGGTAATTCATAACAACATATAGCTCATTGAGCTAATGCTATTCCAAGACTATTATTTCAGGAAAGCTCAATGAATGGCATGGCATGGATGATGAAAGTGGATCCCTCAAAATATCAAGGACAAAGGATTGGCTCAAGCTCAAAAGCTCAAGACTCTTCATTTTACATTTTAGTGATCCAAGATCACATTGAGTCTATAGGAAAAGCCAATACTATCAAGGAGGGATGAGGTGTTGCTTAATGAGCCTCTTGCTTCAAGTGCTTAGTGATATGCTCCAAATACCCTCAACTACTTTCTCACATCCTCATATGACCTAAACCTAAAGTCAAAATCGGTCACACCGATTCTTTCTATCCGGCGCCACCGAGTTCAAATGTCATAGCCACTGCCACAAACCCTAGGCAAATCGGTCTTACCGATAGGGATCTCGGTCTCACCGAGATGGGATTGTAATCTCTCTGTTTCCCTTCGTAACATTTCGGTCTAACCGAAGTGAGCGATCGGTCCCACCGAGATTGCAATGTAAACTCTCTGTTTCCCTTTTGTAACATTTCGGTCTCACCGAAAAGAGCAAATCGGTCCCACCGAGTTTACCTGACCAACTCTCTGGTTAGCTAATTACCAAAATCGGTCTCACCAAGTTTGTGTAATCGGTCTCATTGAGATTACGTTATGCCCTAACCCTAACCATATCGTTCCTACCGAGTTGCATGTTGGTCCCACCGAAAATCCTAACGGTTACTGAATCGGTCCGACCGAGTTTGTTGATTCGGTCCCACCGAGTTTGGTAAATTGTGTGTAACGGTTAGATTTTGTGTGGAGGCTATATATACCCCTCCACCTCCTCTTCATTCATGGAGAGAGCCATCAGAACAAACCTACACTTCCAACTTACCATTTCTGAGAGAGAACCACCTACTCATGTGTTGAGGCCAAGATATTCCATTCCTACCATATGAATCTTGATCTCTAGCCTTCCCCAAGTTGCTTTCCACTCAAATCTTCTTTCCACCAGATCCAAATCCTATGAGAGAGAGTTGAGTGTTGGGGAGACTATCATTTGAAGCACAAGAGCAAGGAGTTAATCATCAACGCACCATTTGTTACTTCTTGGAGAGTGGTGTCTCCTAGATTGGCTAGGTGTCACTTGGGAGCCTCCGACAAGATTGTGGAGTTGAACCAAGGAGTTTGTAAGGGCAAGGAGATCGCCTACTTCATGAAGATCTACCGCTAGTGAGGCAAGTCCTTCGTGGGCGACGGCCATGGTGGGATAGACAAGGTTGCTTCTTCGTGGACCCTTCGTGGGTGGAGCCCTCCGTGGACTCGCGCAACCGTTACCCTTCGTGGGTTGAAATCTCCATCAACATGGATGTACGATAGCACCACCTATCGGAACCACGCCAAAAGCATCAGTGTCTCCAATTGCATTTGAATCCTCCAAACTCTTCTCTTTACTTTCTTGCAAGTTGCATGCTTTAATTTCTGCTCCTCATATACTCTTTGCATGCTTGCTTGAATTGTGTGATGATTGCTTGACTTGTCCAAAGATAGCTAAAATCTGCCAAAGTCTAAAATTGGGAAAAGGTTAAGTTTTTAATTGGTCAAGTAGTCTAATCACCCCCCTCTAGACATACTTCAAGGTCCTACACACCCGCACCCGAACCAGTCAACCCTCGTACTCCCCTCCGCCTGCGACTGGCCCGGCGCATCTTCCACGGCTCCTGTTCGTTCCGTCTAAGGCCTCGCCATTGTCCTCCACCTTGCAGCCTTGGTTCACTCGCCGTGCGTGGTGCGCCGCCCTCTTGCGTTGTCAACGCCGTCAACAACCGAGAGGAACAAGGAGATGACTGTACATGGAGAGGATGACAGTAGGGACCCACCAGCGTCATGGTAGTAAGCAAGCAAGTGCCTCTATATTACAAGCCCAAAAATATGGCTCCTCCTAATGGTTGGACATCTGGGGCTCACGCCATTGTCAACGTAGTCAAAAATGAGAGAATTACACTACGAGCGGCTGACACCAGGGACCCAGCAGGTCGCACAGTTTTTTTTGAGGAACAAGCAGTTGTTATTTATACTAGTTTTAGCGACGGATCAGGGTAACAACAGGGCTGTGCGGGAGCTGTGGCCCATCTAGCCAGGGTTTTATTTATGTTTACCACATCATGAGCCCAGTTGTGTTTTCTTCTTATTGAAAATGGCTAGCCCAGTTCTATTTTTTTAAAGAAATACCCAAACAAGGCCTACTTGCTTCATCAGCCCTGCTGGGCTGCAAATCTTTCAAGACGAGGAGAGTTTCATTCGGTTTGCCAGAAATGGGCTATACATTTTTAAAACACATCAAACCGGGAATTAGTTTCAATTTTTTTTCATTACAAGATTTTAAATTTCATTGATTTTTATGCGTGGACAATTATTTGGATTTTATATTTATATAAATTATTTTTCAAAATAGTTTGAATGTAAATCGATATTTCAGGATTAAAAACAGTTGACCACACCGAAATATGCAAAATTTCGTATACTTTTTAACCATGGCCACAATATGGAGTGTAATGCTAACAAAAATAAGATGGGCTCCAAGAAATTCTTAAGAATTAGCAAATGGGCTGTACATTATTAGAAATAATGGCATATGGGTTGTATGCTGTTTTCCACAGATTTGAGGCTGACTTGTGCGCCTACTACAGGTTGACATGTATGATTTCCTAAAAAAAAGGTTGACGCACATGCAACGCCCTGTCAACTTAGTGAACACACGAGAGCAGTGACTATTGGATGTCCATCCAACGGTTGTCGTGCTTCTTGAATCTCTGCTCTTCCTGCTCCAGCCGCTCAAACAAGCGCCAGCGGGACTGCCTGCTCCCTCCTTCCAAGGCCGGCTATGCTGCCGCGCAGGCCTCACCGTCCTACTGTACTCCCGTCGCTGGCCTAGCCATCCCTCTAATCACCCACACCTGCTGTTATTCTGCGGGGACGACAGAGGAACCAGTAAACCCTCGTACTCCTCCCCGTGGGAAACAGCTGCCGAGTCTTCCCTGGCTCTGTGTCATTCCCTTCCTAGGCCTCGCTGTCGTCCACCGTCCTGGTGCTCTCGGCGCAGCCTGGTCAACGTGGTCAATGAACGACATCCATCGGAAGTGGACTGTATGTGGAGAGGCTGACAGCTCGGTCCACGGCCGCACGCAAGGAAATGCCTCCTTATTACACGCAAAATAATGATTCCTCCACCTGACAGCTAGGACCCACGGGAAAGGCCTCTGTATTTGCGAAAAGTGTTCCCCCCGCTGACAGGTCGGACCCACCAGCTATATCTTCGCACGCAAGGAAGTGCCTCCTTATTTCGCACAAAAAAATGAATACCCCCTGCTAGCTGGGACCCACCATAGTGGGTGGCTGACTTGTGGGCCTACTAAGTTGACGGGGACGGAGGGCTTTGTCAACTTAGTCAATATGAACGATTCTAGCTCTAGTGACCGTACGATGTCCATCCAACGGCCATAGTGCTTCTTCAACCTCTGGTCTTCTTGCTCCAGCCGCCCAAAGCAGCGCCGGTCGTGCCGCCTGCTCCTGCCTCCCATGGCCGGTTGTGCTGCCACAGAGGCCTCACCGCTCCCATACTACTCCCACCGCTGGCCAGGCCATCCCACCACTCACCCACACCCCCTGTTATCAGCGACGACAACCCACACCACAGCCGAACCAGTGAACCCTCTCACTGCTCTCCGCGTGGGCATCCACTACCGCGTCTTCCCCGGCTCCACGTCATCCCCTTCCTAGGCCTCGCCATCGTCCACTACCGTGGTGCTCTCGGTGCGGCGTGGTCAGTGTGGTCAATGACCGACTTCCATCGGAAGAGTCCTATAGGTGGAGAGGCTGACAGTTGGGTCCATGGTAGCCGCAAGGAAGTGCCTCCTTATTACGCGGAAAATAATTATTCCTCCACCTGACAGCGGGGACCCACCGGACGGGCCATCATATTTCGCGAAAAAAAATGTTTCCCCCTGACTGTCAGGACCCACCGGACGGGCCACCGTATTTCGCGAAAAAAAATTCCCCTCGCTGTCAGCTCGGACCCACCGGAAGTGCCTCCTTATTACGCACAAAAAATGAATACTCCCCCTGCTAGCTGGGACCCACCTTGGTGGGAGGCAGACTTGTACGCCTACTAAGTTGACGGAGATGGAGGGCTTTGTCAACTTAGTCAATATGAATGGTTCTAGCTCTAGTGACTGTACGATGTCCATCCAACGGCCGTAGTGCTTCTTCAACCTCTGGTCTTCTTGCTCCAGCTTCCCAAAGCAGCACCGATCGTGCCACATGCTCCTACCTCCCACGGCCGGCTGTGCTGCCGCAGAGGCCTCACCGCCCCCTACTATTCCCACTACTGGCCAGGCCCTGCGGCGACGGCAGCCTCACACCGCAGCCGAACCAGTAAACCCTCGAACTCCTCTCCGCGCGGGCTTCCACTGTCGTGTCTTCTAATACGTCTTCGTCGTATCTATAATTTTTGATTGTTCCATGCCAATATTCTTCAACTTTCATATACTTTTGGCAACTTTTTATACTATTTTTTGGGACTAACATATTAATCCAGTGCCCAGTGTCAGTTCCTGTCTGTTGCATGTTTTTTGTTTCGCAGAAACCCAATATCAAATGGAGTCCAAACGGGATAAAAACGGACGGAGATTTTTTTGGAATGTTTTTGATTTTTGGGAAGTAAAATCAACGCGAAACAGTGTCCGGGGTGGCCACGAGACAGGGGGCCGCGCCCCAGGGAGGCAGGCGCGGCCTGGGCTGTCGTGGGCCACCCGTAAGGTGGTAGACGCTCTTCTTTTGGTGAAAGAAAGCTAATTTTATGAGAAAGATCTGGGCGAAAGATTCACCCCAATCGGAGTTACGGATCTCCGGATATTTAAGAAATGGTGAGGCGGTAGAATCTGAGAACGCAGAAACAGAGAGGTAGATCCAATCTCGGAGGGCTCTCGCCCCTCCCACGCCATGGGAGCCAAGGACCAGAGGGGAAACCCTTCTCCCATCTAAGGATAAGGTCAAGGAAGAAGAATAATAAGGGGGGCTCTCTCCCCCTTGCTTCCGGTGGCGCCGGAACACCGCCAGGGGCCATCATCATCATCGCGATATTCACCAACACCTCCGCCACTTCACCAACATCTCCATCATCTTCCCCCATCTATATCCAGCGGTCCCCTCTCCCATAACCCTCTGTACCCTCTACTTGAACATGGTGCTTTATGCTTCATATTATTTTCCAATGATTTGTTGCCATCCTATGATGTCTGAGTAGATTTTCGTTGTCCTATCGGTGATTGATGAATTGCTATGATTGGTTTGAGTTGCATGTTTTATTATTGGTGCTGTCCTATTGTGCCCTCCATGTCAAGCAAGCGTGAGGGATACCCGCTGTAGGGTTTGTAATATGTTCATGATTTTCTTATGGTGGGTTGCGTGAGTGACTGAAACACAAACCCGAGTAAGTAGGTTGTTTGCGTATGGGATAAAAAGGGGACTTGATGCTTTAATGCTATGGTTGGGTTTTACCTTAATGAATCTTTAGTAGTTGCGGATTCTTGCTAGAGTTCCAATCATAAGTGCATAGAATTCCAAGTAAGGGACGATATGTTAGCTTATGCCTCTCCCTCAAATAGAATTGCAATAGTGATTACCAGTCTAGTAACGTAGTCAGTTGCTTAGGGACAATTCCACAACTCCTACCACCACTTTTCCACACTCGCTATATTTCCTTTATTGCATCTTTATATAAACAACCCCTAGTTTATATTTACGCGTTCTTTACTTTCTTGCAAACCTATCCAACAACACCTACAAAGTACTTCTAGTTTCATACCTATTCTAGGTAAAGCGAACGTCAAGCGTGCATAGAGTCGTATCAGTGGCCGATAGGACTTGAGAGAGTATTTGTTCTACCTTTAGTTCCTCGTTGGGTTCGACACTCTTACTTATCGGAAGAGGCTACAACTATCCCGTATACTTGCGGGTCATCATCTTCCTCGGCTCCGCATCGTCCCCTTCCTAGGCCTCGTTGTCGTCCACCACCCTGGTGCTCTCGGCGCGGCATGGTCAACGTGGTCAATGAATGACTTCCATCGGAAGAGTACTGTACATGGAGAGGATGACAGCTGGGTCCACGGCGGCCGCAAGGAAGTGCCTCCTTATTACACGCAAAATAATTATTCCTCCACCTGACAGCAGGGAACCACCGGACGGGCCACCGTATTTCAGGAAAAAACGTTTCCCCCCTGACTGCTGGGACCCACCAGCTACATCTTCGCACGCAAGGAAGTGCGTCCGAAAAAAACGATTCACCCCCCTGACTGTTGGGACCCACCATCTACATCATCGCACACAAGGAAGTGCCTAACAGTCGGGACCCACCTGGTCGAAGCGTATGCAGCGTTGTCATTCTGGTCATGAACCTGTATGTACATACTGGTCGATGTAGAGGTGTGCATGTGTCATAGTAGAGGCGCGCATGTAGCATGTACACGTACGTACAGAAGCCAGTGTGCAAGAAAGAAAATACGGCCACGTATGTACATATGGGTGGGGTCTCAAATGCCTACTCGCGCATACGTACGGCCAGGGCTCGTGTACATGGCTGGGTCGGAATGGAGAAATGGCGTCGTCGTGTTCATGGGGAGCCAACTGGCTGGGTCAAAACGGAATGCGTCGTCATGTTCATCGGGAGGGCTTGGATGGAACAGCCGACGGAAATGAGGCCTGGCGTGCCGCACAACAAAGGAAAAGGCCTTGTGTTCGACCGACCACGTTCGAAACGGGATCCTGTTCATTGGGAGGGGTCTGGCGTACTGCAAAACGGAGGAATCGGACTTGTGTTGGACATCCTACGGTAGAAACGTGGTCCTGTTGATCGGGAGGGGTGTAGCGTACCGCAAAACGAAGGAAACGTACTTGTGTTGGAGTGCTACAATCGAAATGGGGGTCCTGTTCATCGGGAGGGGTGTGGCGTACCGCAAAATAGGACTCCACGGGATACTGCTCATCTCCACCGTCAACCTCCTCCAGCCTCCACGGGCTACAATTCATCCACCGTCGACCTCCTCCAGCCTCCACCTATGACTATTCATCCACGAGCTCATGTTCATCCAGCCTCCACCACGTGCTACTCCACCGGCTACTGTTCAACCAGCCCTCTCCACGGGCTCCTGTTCAACCACCCCTCCACGGGCTACTGTTCATCCACCCTTCCACCATCTACTGTTCATCCAGCGCTCCACGGGGTCGTCCTGTTCATCCAGCCCTCCACGGGGTCCTGTTCATCCAGCCCCAACCGGCTCGATCGATCGGGGTCATGTTCATCCAGAGGCAACACCACGGGGTCATGTTCATCCACCCCCACCGGGAACTGTTCATCCAAACCCCCCAGCAACGCTCATTGTTCATCGAGAGGCAGCATCGATCGGCTTCAGTTAGCAGTAGTAGCGAAGGAATCGCTCGATCAGGTTTAGTTAATAGCCATCGATCGATCTCTCGGGTTCAGTAACATGTAGCCTACAGTGCAATCGCTTGGGTTCAGTAGGTGAATGCCTCGCTCGGGTTCAGTTAGATCCCAATGGCTCGCACCCACGCGCGTGCGTGTATGAGAGAAACGCGCAAACCTCAGTGCATCGCTCGGCCCCGACCACCCACCGTAACCGGGAACACCCCAATATTTTCCTCGCCCTCACTTCTACCATGGTTTTTTCCGTCATGGACGGCCCAAAGAATGTCATGCAGCTGCGTCTCCGGCCCGCCCAGGACGAAAAGCCCATTTTCTGTCATGATTTTTTGTCATAGAAGTAGGAGCCCACCACATCTATGATGATACCGGGTTTTGTCACAATTATCATCATAGAAGTGTCATAAGTATGACAGAAAAAAATTCGTTCGGCCCAAAATATCACGGATGTGTCTTTTTTTTCTAGTGTATAGTCCAAAACAAGAGCAAAAGTGTTTGGAAAAGTATATACGTATGGGACGTATCAGTGCACTAATTCAGTGAAGAGATGGTGATACAAGTGTAACATGGATGGTAGAAATAGGTATTTATAATCTAAATAAATAAAAACAACACGGTAGCAAGTAACAAAAGTGAGTAAAAATGGTGTCTCAATGCTTAGAAACAAGTCCTAGGGTTCATACTTTCACTAGTGCAATCTCTCAATAGTGCTAACATAATTGAATCATATAAAAATTCCTCAATGTGCGACAAAGAATCAGTCCAAAGTTCCTATCGGAGAAAGTAGGACGAAAATGTGTATCAACCTCTATGCCTAGATTACTCCAATGCCGCTGCGGGAATCCGCAAGTTGATCACCAAAACGTAAATCAAGTGACTCAATATAATACCCCATTGTCACTGTAGGTATCCACATGCAATATACACACAAAGTGATCTCAAATCCAAAACATTCAATCCGATAACAATGAAAGCTCA
Source organism: Triticum aestivum (assembly GCF_018294505.1). Lineage (NCBI taxonomy): Eukaryota > Viridiplantae > Streptophyta > Magnoliopsida > Poales > Poaceae > Triticum > Triticum aestivum. Next base: position 407,811,504 of record NC_057798.1, read on the forward strand.
AACAACAAGACTCAATTCATCACAACAAAGATAGACAGGGAAGAACAACATAAGATCCAACTATATTAACAAAGCCCATGGTACATCAAGATCGTGCCCTATCAAGATTATGAGAGAGACAGAGAGAGATCAAACACATAGCTACTGGTTCATACCCTCAGCCCCGGGGGCGAAATACTCCCTCCTTGTAATGGAGGCAGCGGGGATGATGAAGATGTCCTCGAGTGATGATGTTCCCCCACTGGCAGGGTAATGAAATGGAGCTCCATATGAGATCGCTTCAGAACACAGGCTTGCGACAGCAGAAATACTCATATTCTGGGGTTTCTGTATATATAGGATTTTTGAGTGTTGGAATCACACCAAAAGGTGCCACAGGGGCCCACAAGACATTAGGGTGCGCCTACCCCAAGGCATTCCCTGTTGTCTTGTGGAGCCCCTGTGGGTCTTCTCGTACTCCCTCGGAGCTTCCCGGGTCTCTTTCATTCCTGAAAAAATCGTCAAAAAGTTTTGTCGCGATTGGACTTTGTTTGGTATGGATTTTGTGGAAAACCAAAAACAAGCGGAAAACAACAACTGTCACTAGGCACTAGGTCAATATGTTAGTCCATAAAAATGATACAGAAGTGCACAAAATCCAAATAAAATTACTGTAAACATGGCATGAATACTTCATAATTATAGATATGTTGGAGACATATCAGTCATTGTTTGAATATCTCCTGCTGCGGCCATGGTTGTGATGTGCCGATGAATTGCGTCTGCTCAGCTTGCAAGGAGGCCCAGCGTGCTCTGCTAGAGGGGAAGGTCTTATGCCAATCTGGGCGAGTAGAGCAGCTTGCACATCACACGACTTTCACCGAGGGTTCACCATTATAGAATGTGTATGATAAGCAGACAATCACACACATTTACTTTTCCTCGACTGTGTTCTATTCTACTCTGCTTTGTGTTCTATTCTGCTCTGCCTTGGCTGCACTAGCCCATTTGTCCATCGCCCTACACCCACAAATGTAGAGGCTCATTACATGATGGTATTTTTTCTTTGATTTGATTTGATTCTGTGTGTTTTCTTATTAGTTATAATTTCTACACTAGTCTGAACTACTCTCACTTTAGAAGTGCACCTCTATCGTTTATTAAAGTGTATTGCATAATGTCCTTATATCTTGTTTTACTTTTTTCCTGCGTGAAGAGATCTCCCGTATTTTTGTATGTACCACAATGCACTATTTTTACTTCATGATGGTTCGTACTACATGGTTACAGAGCATATGCAGTGCGTAGATATGTGAAGTGTACTACTTGTTTGCACATTAATTTTTCAGATCCATTATGCACTACATGTATCTTTTGTGCACTGCATATAAGTGAGTCATGCACTTCATATACACTTGTTCCGCACTACATATACCTCCTTTTGTGCACTACATATAAGAGCATCATGAACTGCATATACGTGTGTTCGGCAGTGCATATACCTCCATTGTGCACTTCATCTACCTCGCGGCTGCACTGCACATACTTTCGTTCTGCACTACGCACATGATAGAAAGTGCACTGCTATTGTTGTCCTCTAATAATTTTATTATTATTTTTGTAGAAAATCCCCCATCGAGCTATGAGTTATCTCCATCTTAGGAAGGTGGGTATTCTCCAAGTTCTTTTCGGTGAAGGTCACCCCAAACTAGCTGACACTACAAAAAAAACACTTCCGTGATGATACGTGTTTGTCACAGTAGGTCGAGTTTTTTGTCATGCATGTACATCCATGACGATTTTATGACAGAATCAAGATAGTCATACATGTGCTCTCGTAGAAGTGTTCCATGACATTACCAAAATTATCATCACGAAAGTGTCCACTTACATGACGATAAATCGCGCGTCACAGAAGTGCTTTCGTCAAGGGTGGCATCCACCGTAACATAACCCTGTTAAGCTATCAGGCCGGGTTTTGGATCCGATAACCTGTTAACAGCCCCGACCAATGGGAAATTTCCACGTGTAAAATTCTTATTGGCCGGACGAAACACGCGTCAGCTCGTCAGTGGGTCAGATAGGTGCCTATGATATGTCGACACGTGCCATGGCCCACCACTGGCCCATTTAGCTTACAAAGCCGGCCCGTTTAACTTGGTCAAAAGTTAACGGGCTGGCCCATGAAAAGCCTGTTAACTGTCTCTTCGCAAATAGCCCATTTTACAGCCCGTTAACTCACGGCCCGTTAGGCCCTAAAGGAAATCGGCCCAACAACGTCATGTGGGCCGTCGAATATAACACCAGCCCATTTCACTTTCGGCTCATCTATGGCCCACAACGTCTTTCAGCGCATATGAGGCCTTCGAATCTTTTGGCCCTTTACACGCCCACAGTGACTCTAGCCCATAATGAACAGTAATTTTCTTTGTACCCATTAACGGCCCGTGATTTACATGGGCCGTTTCCAGCCCGTGTTAGCTTTCGGCCTATTGACGGCCCATACGTTCTTGGGCTCCTTTTTGGCCCTCGATTAACTTCCGGCCCGTTACTGGCATGTTCCCCTAATGGGCCCAATTCGGCCCATGGCAAGAGTCGGCCCATTACTGGCATGTTCCCCAAATGGGCCAAAGTTGGCCCATGGCAAGAGTCGGCCTGTTACTGGCCTGTTACCCTAATGGGCCAAATTCGGCCCATGGCAAGAGTCGGCCCGTTTCTAGCCTGTCAACCCGTTGCGCCGTTTCCAGCCCGTCATATATTCTGGCCCATTAACGACCCGTTATGCCTGTGATAGAATTAAGCCTTTGCAGTCCTATAGCCTGTTAACGGCCCGTTACCGTGCTGGGCCGATACCAATTACGCCCGATTACGGCCCATATAGACCCATTTATCCGACGGTCCGATGCCCACCGATTACAGGCCCATTTATCGATGGCCCGTAGGAGACCCATGGATCCTACGGCCCGTATATGGCCCATGGTAGTTGCGGCCACTAGCAAACCAGGGAAAAACAAGACTAAGAAATAAATAAGGCCGAAACTAACGCTAGGCTATTAAGGTGATTGCACATATTACATCCACTCGGCATCAAAGATCGCCACCAGTGCAATTATAGGGAACACCCTACACTATACAAAAATGGCTTGCTATTTTCTTCAGCCGGTGGCTGCACGTTAAGAATAAATTTTGTATCGCACCAAAACAAATTACAACTATATAACAAAAGGAAGGTTGGCATCAAACTTAACAGTCTAGCAGATAAATGCACCACCAGAAGTTCAGAAGCTCAGTTCATTTGACCTGACTGTTACGTTTTCATGCTGTATTGTCCGATGGAGCACCATAATCCGCGCCTTCATTTCCCCTAGGCTCCTGAACAACATAGAAAATGTCTGATAGTCTGGTTTCAAAACCATGCATATCTTGACGACATTGAGCAATGTTTCTCCTTGTTTCACAAAGGGTCTCTGTTAGGGAATGGACCTGTGTTTCGAGCGCAGATACAACATTGCTTTGAGCTTGCATATCTTGATCATGAGGCAGTTTGGACAATATTGCCTTAACAACCAACCCAATATTACGCAGGAACGTGCTTTTGGAACTGTTAGTGGACAGGTACTGACCCACTACAGCAAGAGCTGACATTGCGGTTATAGTTGCCTCGCCACCTTCAGAAGGTGGCGGTTCCACCATTTTTTCCATAGCTCGCTGAAAAGTTGAGGTTTTACACTAGTAGTACTAGAACAGAAGATATTAAGGAGGCAGCAAAACCAAACAAAATAGCTTTGGTCTATATACAGAACTTATTCTGGTGAACCCATGTAAAATATTAGTTGTATTTTATTGCAAAGTACATAATAAAACCAGGTTCCAAACATATGACCATGTACCATCGCTAATGTATTGTCTATTTCTTCACATTGTATTGAGGGCTAAGGATAAAGAGACGAAGTTTATAATACGGTAAGCATAGTATGACATCATTCATATCACAAAACAACTGAGAACAGACAAACAGGCAATTGTAACATTCTGTGGGCAAGTCCAGCACGGAACTAGATTACGGGTCAAGATCAAAGGAACATCACTCCTCTCTTTTAAACCTTGTAAGGTGCAATGATACACTAAGACAATTGTGTATAAAATTGAAAAGAGTAATAGACATTGGCTGCAAACCATGCAGTTCAAGGCACAAGTCAGAGTAAGTAGTAGTTAAAAGGCATGAGGATTAAGGACTTACAACAGCGGCTTTGACTGGTGTAGTCATGCCCTTCTTCTTGCTGGTGTGACAGTCCTTGAAGATTTCCACATCATTTGGTTCAGGTACTTTTTGTTCCTTGCGGGCTTTCCTCTGCATTTCAAACAAGTCAATATAGATCTGATAATATGGTACATCGAAAAGAGTGAAACAGCAGCTAATTACAAGAGCCTCGAGTGTGCAATATAGCTACGAGATCCTGCCATCTGTTGGAATTTCACTTTCGTACGGTTGGCCTTGTTCTTTGAATAGTTCACCTACAAAAAGATAGATTTGTGTGGCACATGCGTAAATAGGACATCAACATGTGATCTAATCACATATATATATAATGTACCTGATACTTCGGATCAGACCAGTGTTTAACAAGGCCCCTCCAGTCTTCATCCGATATATTTTCCACTTGAGATGTTTGGGAAAGTTCATTGTTAGCCTTGACTTCAAAGTGAGTTTTCCTCAAGTTATACTGATATTGTCGCAGAGCAGACTTGAAAACATGGGTGCAAGCTTGTCTGGTTGCATCATCTTGGCTATCCAACTTGAAACTCATCTGTTGAAAATTATGGGAGTCTCATTATCAACAACCTAGAAAGTATGGGACAGAGCAAGACGATATTACTAGTTTCCATACATAACCATACTTACAGATAAATGGTCGAGGAAGGTGTTGAACTGGGTTTCATCTTTGTCATTCCTGTACCGAATCCATGTTAGGAGGATATGTACATGGCACCTAACGGCAACCGCTGCCTCTGATACTAACTTGGCTGACTCTGTAGCATCACGTGGCCTTTTTAAACCTGCCTCAAAATGGATCTCCATTCTTCCTCCTCTAGATTTAATTAACTGATCGAGCATTATCCCTGATGTTTGTTTCCTCTTGTGCCTAGGTGCTAGTCCAACAACGAACATAGGAAGTGTTAGTGTACATCAAAGTGTGAGACTACATATAAAGAAGCATGCAACTGTAACTTGACTCCAGCAACTACCTTCTTGCTGTTGAAGCTCACAAGGTTCATCTGATATTGCCAACTTGTCTTGTGTCAAGAGTGCTTGGGAAGTAGTGTCAGGTGGCAAGGGAGCTTGGGAACGTGCTGCTAGCTCAGTTGACGCATGAGTAAGTCGTGCAACTGGTAGTACTGTGGTAGGTGTTGCAAGAACTAGGGCTGTCTCTGCTTGTTTGGTGGCAGCTATTTGTTTCTATTTGGATTTTTTTTGCAGCTCGTGTAGCATGGGATGCCGTGTTTGTAGAATTTTCCGTTGGACTTTGACCTTCTATTGCACCATCAGTACCAGCAAAATGTGCATGATTCATCTGCTTCTCATTCCCTGCCATTATGTGTTTCTTCCTCTTTCTCTGTGCCATGTGAAGTCAAGCCGACAAGAAAAACGAATAACAATTTAGTTCTTCAGAACAAATTGATGCGTGATGCAGACGAACTGAACTTTGATGTTAGACAACCACGTGATAGGAGGATGTAATATGTATGAAAAACAGGACGAAAGAGATAACCAGAACTATGATGTGTAAACTAAGAAGAAGACATTTCACCAAATTAGAAGCAATGTAATGGAAGGTAGACACCATATAAAAGATGCTACAAATATCGCTCTGCCGAGTTAACAGTGTCTCATCATAAATGGCGTTTAAACAAATGTGAAGCAGTACAAGAAATAAATCATATGCAAGATGCAAACAACATCACACTACCATGTTAGAGGTCTCTCGTCATTAGTGCCATTGCATACTCACATCATTGCATATTCACAATTTATGATGTGTAAACTAAGGAGAAGTCATTTCAACAAATTAGAAGCACTGAAAGCTTGACACCATATGAAAGATGCAACGAATATCACTCTACCAAGTTAAAGTTGTCTCGTCATAAGTGCCATTTCAACAAATTAGTAGTACAAGCTAGAAAAGAATGTGAGATGTAACCTATATCACACTCCGAAGTCAAATGTGTCTTAAGATAAGTGATTGTTGCAGGTTACACAACTGTAGTAATTTGATGTAAGAACATGGTGTGATAGACAGATATTGTATGTTCTAGAAAGAGGAACACGTGTCTTATTCAAGTATAATGTGTAAAGTAAGCAGATGGAATTCAATAAAATTAGAAGCAATACAAGCTAGACATCACACATAACATGCAACCACATATAACAGTGCCAAGTTAGAGGGAGCACCAGTGATGCTGCACTAGGGGAGACGTGCTCATCATAAACACAACTTTGTTGAGTGTCTATGCATGTGTTGTCTTGGAAATCATCTTGGGGGTGTGGAGGAGTAGAAACTGTAGAGGCCATCCGTTTGGAAGGAGCACCTTTATCCGCTGCCTTGCTAACTTCCTTCCGCTTTATTGATTTTGAAATGTCAAGTAAAACCGACAAGAAAAAGCAATAAAATCCTCTCTTCAGAACTCATTCATGCATGATACTGACAATCACTACTTTGATGTAAGGCAACACATGATACCAGGATGGAATATGTACGAAAAACAGGATGGCATGGCATGTTCACAACTGTTTGTGTAAACTAAGTAGAAACCATTCCAGCAAATAAGAATCAATGCAAGCTAGACACCACATGAAAGATGCAACCAATATGACTCTGCCAAGTTAAAAGCGTCCCATCATAAATGGAATTTCAACAAATTAGAAGCAGCGCATGCTATAAATCATATGAAAGATGCAACTAATATCACACTGCATATACTAAAAGTTTCTCGTCATATTGATTGATGCGGGATACAAAAAACAATAGTTTTATGTAAGGACATGCTTAATAGACAGATGTACTATGTACTAAATACAGGAAGGCATGTCACATTAACAAGTATAATGTACTCCCTCTGTCCCATTATGTAAGACGTTTTTTGGCACTGCCAGAAAATGTCTTACATTATGGGACGGAGGGAGTATAAGCTAAGCAGACTAGCACATGCAGTTTAACCAGATTGGAAGAATTACAATCTAGACACCATATGCAACATGCAACCACATATCATGCTGCCAAGTTAGAGCAAGCACCTGCGATGCTAGTGTAGGGGAAATGATGTAATCAACTACAGAGCTACGTTCACTATCTTTATCCAGCATTTATGTTTCTTGAGAATCATGTCGGGAGGCTGACGCTGCATTCTTTAAATGAGGAGTAGTCCCCTTGCCTGCCTACCTCATCATAAGTGATTGATGAGGGATACACAAGAACATTAGTTTGATGTAAGAACAAGGTTAATACACAGATGTACTAGTATGTACCAAAAACAGAAAGCATGTCATATTCAAAGGTATAATGTGTAGGCTAAGCAGATGCAATTTAACCAAATTGGAAGCAATACAAGCTAGACATCTGGCTGGAGTGGTGAACATGATCATCTAGGACCTGAGATCCTGGTGGGAGGCGGGCTGCTTCGCCACCATCGCGGCTTTTTAGTTGGCTTCCAGGTGATGCCTGTCTTTGCTGGGCTTGTCACTGGCTCGGCCAGTGCCCTGACTAGCTATTTGTCTTCTGGTGCTCACGGGATGGTGGTTCATGTAAAAAATATATTTCCTTATCTTAATAAAGACCGACTTCGGCCTTTCGTATACAAGCTAGACACCATATGGAACATGCAACCACATATGACACCGCGAAGTTAAAGCAAGCACCTGGGATGGTGGTTCATTGCGAGCGAGGTCATCAACTCCAGAGCAACGTTTCGCGTCTCCATCTGCTGACACTGCACCCTTTATAGCGCTGTAACGTGTCGTGCCTAGCCGCGTAGAAAGTTGGCACGACTTGTCTCTTTTCTTTTTTGCTTCTCTCGAGGTAGACTCTGAAATACCCTTGCATAAAAACACAATAGTGAGAGTATGGGTGAAGTGTGTGCAGAACTAGTGCACTGTAAAAGCAGCAGATAGCAGGTGGCTGAAAAATAAATGACAGGAGACATATGATAGCTCTACAACATTGCATGGCAAACAAAATTAGATTCTACTCCGTATGATTTTGTAATATATGAGCACAGGAAATGCAGGTACTCCTCCAGCACACCACCACATGTGGTCATATCTAAGATAACAGTCGACTGAAAATAAATAGGTCAGTTAATTTTTTTAATGAACCATCCGATCTATAAGGAACGGGCAGATGGCCTTCGTCTACCTCCCACCAGTCACTGTTGACGATCTTACTCGAACCGCCAGCGACCACCGGGCTACACCCCTGCCTCCGCCGCCCCGCCCTCCCATCGACCTCACACCCTCGCCGTGCTTGGTAGTACCCCCAATGTCGGTGTCAAAACCGGCGGATCTCGGGTAGGGGTCCCGATCTATGTGTCTTAGGCTGATGGTAACAGGAAGCAAGGGACACAATGTTTACCCAGGTTCGGGCCCTCTCGATGGAGGTAAAACCCTACTTCCTGCTTGATTAATATTGAAGATATGAGTAGTACAAGAGTAGATCTACCACGAGATTATAGAGGCTAAACCCTAGGAGCTAGCCTATGATGGTATGATTGTAATTGTGATCGGCCTTCTAAGGACCAACCTCTCCGGTTTATATAGACACCGGAGAGGGCTAGGGTTTACATGGAGTCGGTTACAAGGAAGGAAACACAGTATCCGGATCTCCAAGCTTGCCTTCCACGCAAAGGAGAGTCCCAACCGGACACGGGACAGAGTCTTGAGTCTTGTATCTTCATGCTTCAATAGTCCAAACGATGTATATAGTCTGGTTGTCAGGATACCCGCCAATCCAGGACTCCCTCAGTTGCCCCTGAACCAGGCTTCAATGACGATGAGTCCGACGTGCAGCCTTGTCTTCGGCATTGCAAGGCGGGTTCCATCTCCGAATACTCCAATGTACCTGCTTCGACGAATAATGTCCGGCTTCCCATCAATGTTGTACTCCTCGGCTCCAGTGCCTCAATAATGACCATCTCCACATGTCGAGCGAATGCGAGGAGCCGAGGCATTTTTGCATTTGCCACCCCCGATCCATCGGGCTGGCCGTCTATTTGAGGAGACGGGAATTCTCAGATCCAAACCTCACTCTCCCCCCTCGAGCTAGCATCCAACAGAGCGCTCTGGAAAAAACCATTCCAACATGGCCGGTCGTCGCAGCTCTTCTGCTTGCTCTCCTCGCTCCAAGTCGGGGGATTCGGAAGAGTGTTCAGTTCCTCATAGCCGTTTGATAGAGTTACAAACCCAAGGGTTTCTCCCACCGGTGTTCATGGTCCCTGTTTGAGCCGGAATAGCTACTTATAACGGAGGGGAGCAAGCGGATGGATCTCCTAATCCATCTCCAGAGGAGCGAATATGCCTCATCCCGCATCTACTAAGGGGCGTCGGGTTTCCCATCCAGCCGTTCCTTCGCGGGCTCCTGGAGTTCTACGGCCTCCAGTTGCACAACCTTACCCCTGCCTCCGTACTACACATAGCAGGGTACGTTGCCCTTTGCGAGCTATTTTTAGGCTGCGAACCTCACTTCAGGTTATGGAAGAAGCTGTTCTGCCTTGTCCCTCGCACCCAGGGAGAATCCCTATGTCAAGTGGGCGGAGCCGAAGTACGGCGCATTGCCAAGATCGGATACCTATCTGGCACTCCTAAGAAGGCACAAGCGAACTGGCCTTCGGAGTGGTTTTATATTGATGACGTTCCCCTTCCAGATCCAGTCCGGACTAGTCTCCCCAAGTTCAGTGACGCCCCACCGAGGGCATGTCTAAGCTGGCGCCCCCGGGGCCCCCAAGAGGAGGATACCAGGGAAATATACTCCCTGATGAGCAGGATAAAGTTACTGGCCTAGTCCGGACTGACGATAGTCGAGGTTATGGTAATATGCATAATACGGGGGGTGCAATGGCTTCAATATCGGGGGAAGCCCATGTGGCACTTCAATGGGGAAGATGATGCCACCCGCTGTGGCCGTAAGGGTCCGGACTCTGCCACTGCTCTGGCAAGGATATTGTCCGATTTATACAAGGGAGAAGAGGAAGAATTTCTTCACATTAAACTGTGGGATGAATTCTCCATGTACAACCCCCAGAGTGGGTAAGTCGTCATTCCTTTCCCTGCTTCACTTACTGTAGCGTTCTCCGCTAAGATTATCTGCACCGATATTTTCGAGTAGGAACTAAGGAGGGTCATAGAAGGAATCTCCAGCCCCTCCCCGCAGCTAGAGGATCCCGGAAGGGCCCTAGATCCAGGACTCGAAGAAGATCGGGATATTACCATGGAGCTTGTCAACGGGATATTTTATCAAGCGAGCTGTGACAGTGCCTCAGTGGCCATTATTGCCGACTATCCCGGACTGCTCCCTGTGTGGCATGTAAGCCAAACTAAAAAACCCTATCCTCCGAAGAGGACTCCCTTCAGATGTCATGCCTTACCCTTGAAGTGTCATGCTTTTTTGTAGAGACGACGGTCGGAGCGCGGGGCTGAGCCCCTAGGGACTCGTCGACCACGGGCGTCCGGATCAGGCAGGCTCAAGAGGAAGGCGGTAAGGGTCGACAGCGATTACCACGGGCGTCCGCTGCAGAGGTAAGGAAAAAACCTGTCCTGCGATTATAGTATTTGAAGTATAACAGCGCCCTTTGTGTCCCGACGGGAAGAGGAGTAGCCGGACTATATCCGGGGATCCCGCCAATCACGCCTCCACCAGCCGGATTCCTGAACCGGCTTCGAGAGCGGAGGCGGACACGGGGCCGATGCCGCATAGTTCTCTGACAGAGGACGCGGATATGTTCTCGGCCACGAACTCCGAAGTAGAGAGCGCCATGAATCACCGGCGCCAACGGACCGTTCTTCAGAACAACATCTTTTCCGAAGAGGCATTTAATGCCTTAAATTCGGGGGACACATATATCCGAGCTGCTCAAGGCGGACTTGCCCGAGAGACGGACCAGTATACCAAAGATATACGGGTAAGAAATTTTGATAAGCATGTATAGCAGTAGCCCCTGAGACTTGAAATGGTTGGAACAACTGTTTTAAGGATCAATTTATGCACAGGTCCTTGTAGATAAGAATGAACAATTGGCTCGAGAGCTAGAGGAATGCAAGGCCCAGCTGAGGGACACGGTTGCAAAGTTAGAGGAATCCCAAAAGGCCTCATCTGGTAACATTTGTCTCAATTGTACGAAGATGCACCAGTTAGTAAATGGTTGGTATAACAAGTCTAACAGAGAATTCAGCAGACAATCCCGGGGTGAATCCGAAGGGCGTAACGGATGACGACTCGCATCTCAAAAGGCAGCTAAAGGCTGGCGAGCGCATTCTTACGCAAGTTAGGCAGGAGAAGAACAATCTTCAAGATGCCAATGTCTGGCTGGACGTGGAATTAAAAGACGTCCGTGCTCAGCTGGCGGACTCCGTGAAGGAGAACAAAAGGCTTCGATGCGGAATTTACGGTAAGTGCCTAGACAAACTATATTACAGTTCGGCGAGGAAGTATACTGAAAGAATCTTGCTTGTAGGAATGTTAACAGGTCGCCCCGAGGAGGAGATGCCCTCATCTGCGGGCGATTTACTACAAGACCTTTCACAGTTGCACGAGCGAGCTCAACGGGTGATGCACGGTGTTGCTCAAGCCTTGTGGCCATCAAGTTTCCTGCCGAATGGCATGGGGGAGCTTGTGGATATGCTTCAAGGAGCACGGCGGTGCTTCCGATTGTGGAAGGTGTCAGCTTGCCGGCAAGGCGCAAGAGAAGCCTGGGCTATGGTGAAGACGCGCTACACCAAGCTGGACCCGAACCATATGGCCGAAGTAGGACCGGCGGGGCCCGATGGGCAAGAAATTCCCGTAGTCTGGTATATGACCAGGTAGCATTAGCCGCCAAGTATTCTCAATAGTATTGTAAGCTAGATAGCCTGTTGGATGGTATAGAGGAGGAATATAGTCAGTCCAAGTGATTGTGTAATCCAATGGGCATAATTGGCCCCTAGCCGGATTAAAATCATTTGTCATGGCGGACCTTTTCGCTTCAGACCCCGGATCCTATAGTCTGAGGTGTGTCCGAATACCCACTCAGTTATACAAAACCGGGGTATGCGTGGAAACCATGCGTAGGGGTCATAAGTGCTTGAACAGACAAGTACCCAACTAGTTATGTTATATTACATGGATAGTAAGAAACATCTTCCAGGGAGAATAGTTCCATTAGGGGTTCCTTTCCCTGGGTACGCATGCGACGATGCACATGTCTGGACTGCGAATGATGGCACATGATACAAGACTTCTGGGGATTTACGTTGTAATAAACGAATACATCTTTGGTTCACCGACCGAATATTCTCTTAAGGAAGCTAGCTTTCGGCTTCACCCAGTCTGAGGTACACATCCGGCTGACCCGGCAGTAACAATCGCAAAGGTGCTCCCCTTATGCCCTAGCCGAATTAACGGGAACGTAGGGCATAAACACAAGAGCCAGGCAACCCAGCTTGGCCACATCTTAAGTCATATCGATGCATATAATGGTGAAAAAAAGGCACATATGGAAAAAGAAATGCATATGTGATGGGCAAAAAGCCATTAGAGTAATTATTTTTAGCTTCCGTATAGGAAGCCCCCAGGTATTGCTTACACACATAGTGTGGCCGGAGTGATCCAGAAGTCTGCACTGTATTAAATACTTTGTGTGAAGAGGAAGAAAGATCGAGACAGGAAAAGGGATGGAGCATAAATAAAAAGGGGGGAGTAAGGAGACGAACATTGAGTTCGGCGTTAGGCGTAGAATCTCCGGAGTCTGGCCACGTTCCATGGATTCGGCTCGAGCCTGTTATTGGATGCATTACGTAAGTGGTACGCTCCTCCAGTGAGAACTTTGTCAATGACGAAGGGACCTTCCCACTTAGGTTTGAGCTTGTCCTTCTTCTTCTCCGGTAGGCGTAGAACGAGCTCGCCAATATTGTAAGTTTTGGCCCGCACTTTTCTGCTTTGGTATCAACGAGCCTGTTGTTGATAGAATGCGGAGCGGGCTTTTGCGACGTCGCGCTCCTCTTCCAGGGCATCCAAGTTTTCCTGCTGATCTAACTCGACTTCCTTCTCTTCGTACATACGTACGCGTGGCGAATCATGTATTATGTCGCGGGGTAGTACTGCTTCCGCACTGTACACCATAAAAACGGTGTATATCCGGTGGTGCGATTCGGCGTGGTCCGCAGCCCCCAGAGTACGGAGTCGAGATCCTCGACCCAGTGCGTATCTGACTCTGTCAAAGATTGCACTAGTCTGGGTTTAATGCCTCTCATGATGAGACCGTTTGCCCGTTCGACCTGGTCGTTTGTTTGGGGATGGTAGAAGGAAGCGTAGTCGAGCTTAATGCCCATTTTGCCACACCAAGTTTGCACCTCATCGACTGTGAAATTGGAGCCATTATCAGTGATGATGCCATGGGGGACACCGTATCGGTGTACGACCCCGGATATGAAGTCTATGACTGGTCCGGATTTGGCCGTTTTGACTGGTTTGGCTTCTGTCCATTTGGTGAACTTGTCCACCATGAACAATAAGTATTTTTTCTTATGGCTTCCCCCTTTAAGAGGTCCGACCATATCCAGCCCCCAGACCGTGAAGGGCCAGGTTATGGGGATTGTTTGGAGAGTGGTAGGGGCATATGACTCTGATTGGCGAAGAGCTGGCAATTGACGCAGTGTTGGACAAGGTCCTATGCGTCTACTTGGGCCGTCGACCAATAGAAGCCTGTATGGAAGGCCTTGCTGACTAGTGCCTGAGCCGCGGCGTGGTGCTCGCCCAGTCTGGCATGGATTTCAGCCAAGAGATGACGCCCTTCCTCCTCGGAGATGCATCTTTGGAGCACTCCGGTGGCACTTTTCTTGTAGAGTTCCCCTTCGTGGACTTTGTAAGCTTTAGAACGCCAGATGATGCAGCGTGCTTCATTTTGGTCTTCTGGGAGCTCCTGCCTATTTAGGTAGGCCAAGAAAGGCTCAGTCCACGGGGCGACTACGGCCATGATTTCGTGGGACGGAAGTGTTATTTCGGTGGCAGAGCCTCCGATTATGTCTGATGGTTCGGAATCTGGGGGTGTGTTCGGATTCGTGCTAGTATTGCTGGACTCCCCTTCCCATACTACGGATGGCTTGAACAGTTTTTCCAGGAATATGTTAGGTGGGACAGGGTCACGTTTAGCACCGATGCGGGCGAGGACGTCACCCGCTTGATTGTTTTCTCGAGCCACATGGTGGAATTCGAGCCCCTCGAACCGAGCTGACATTTTGAGGACGACAGTACGATAAGCTGCCATTTTCGGATCCTTGGCATCAAAGTCTCCATTTATTTTTGATATTGCGAGGTTCGAATCCCCGCGCACTTCCAGGTGTTGGATGCCCATAGAGACTGCCATCCGAAGACCGTGCAACAGAGCCTCATATTCGGCTGCATTGTTGGAGTCTGTGTATAATATTTGGAGGACGTACTGGACCGTATCTCCAGTGGAAGACGTCAGGACTACACCTGCTCCCAATCCGGCCAGCATATTAGAGCCGTCGAAGTGCATGATCCAGTTGGAGTATGCGTCGTACTCTTTAGGGAGTTTGGCTTCTGTACATTCGGCGCCAAAGTCAGCCAGTACTTGCGACTTGATGGCTCGCCATGGTTTGTATATTATGTCGAACGGAAGGAGCTCGATAGCCCATTTAGCAATCCGTCCTGTAGCGCCCCGGTTATTTATTATGTCATTGAGTGGTACTTTCGAGGCCATCGTAATCGACCACTCTTGAAAGTAGTGTCGCAGCTTCCGGGATGCCATGAAGACTGCGTATGCTATTTTTTGATAGTGTGGGTATCAGGATTTGCATGGCGTGAGGACTATGGATACGTAATAAACCGGCTTCTGGACCGGGAATTTGTATCCGTCAACCTCTCGTTCGACGACGAGCACTGCGCTTACAACTTGATGTGTTGCAGCTATGTATAGTAGCATGGGCTCGCCGATATTTGGCGCTGTTAGGACTGGATTATTGGCCAGTAAGGTCTTTATTTCATCGAGTCCGGTCACGGCTGCATCCGTCCACACGAAGTGTTCGGTGCGCCGAAGGAGGCGGTAAAGAGGTAATGCCTTTTCTCCTAACCTGGAGATAAAGCGGCTCAAAGCAGCCACGCATCCAGCTAGTTTCTGGATGTGCTTGAGGTCTGTTGGTATAGCCAACTGCGATAGAGCTCGGATTTTTGGCGGATTCGCTTCAATTCCTCTATTGGAAACAATGAAGCCCAGTAGTTTCCCTGAGGGGACGCCGAAAACGCATTTTTCTGGATTCAACTTGATGTCGTATGTCCGGAGGTTATCGAATGTAAGCCTCAAGTCATCTATTAGGGTTTCGACGTGACTTATTTTTATGACCATGTCGTCCACGTATGCCTCCACTATTTTGCCGATTTGTTTTTCCAGGCATGTTTGAATCATGTGTTGATAGGTTGCACCGGCATATGAGGCCATATGGCGTTAGTGTTGCAAAAAGGGCCATATGGCGTTATGAAAGCTGTTGCAGCTTGGTCAGACTCTGCCATCTTTATTTGATGGTATCTAGAGTATGCATCGAGGAAACACAGCGAATCGTGTCCAGCTGTGGCATCGATTATTTGATCGATGCGAGGGAGGGGAAAGGGATCCTTGGGGCAAGCCTTGTTGAGGTCTTTGAAGTTGACACATAGGCGCCAGGATTTGTCCTTCTTTGGTACCATTACCTAATTTGCTAACCAATCCGGATGTTTGATATCTCTGATGAATCCGGCCTCAAGTAGCTTGGCTAGCTCTTCCCCCATTGCTTGTCGTTTGGGCTCTGAGAATCGCCTTAGGGTCTGTTTGATAGGTTTGTATCCCTTTAGTATGTTAAGGCTATGTTCGGACAATCCACGTGGGATGCCCGGCATGTCTGATGGGTGCCAGGCGAAAATGTCCTAATTCTCACGCAAAAAGTCTCGTAGTGCAGCGTCCATTGCGGGGCTCAACTGTGTCCCAATGGAAGCTGTCTTCGTGGGGTCCGTTGGATGGACTTGTAATTTGACTATCTCGTCCGCGGGTTTAAATGAGGTGGACTTGGGTCGCTTGTCGAGTATCACGTCGTCCCTGTCCACGGTGGCCCGTAGCGTTGTTAATTCTTCGGCCGCTAGGGCTTCAGATAATGCTTCTAGGGCTAGTGTTGCGGTTTTGTTTTCGGCGCGAAGTGCGACGTCTGGATCACTGGCTAGAGTGATGATTCCATTGGGCCCGGGCATTTTAAGCTTCATGTACCCGTAATGGGGTATAGCTTGAAAGCTTGTAAACGCGTCCCACCCTAGAAGGGCGTGGTATCCGCTGCTAAAAGGAGCCACTTGGAATGTGATTTCTTCGGACCTGTAATTCTCCCGGGTGCCGAATACCACATCAAATGTGATTTTTCCAGCACACCGCGCTTCCCGACTAGGGATAATTCCCCTGAAGGTTGTGCCGCTTTGTTCAATGCGGCTTTTGTCAATTTCCATCTTGTTGAGCGTTTCTTCATAGATCAAGTTTAATCCGCTTCCGCCGTCCATGAGTACTTTAGTGAGCCGAAAGCCGTCCATGATTGGGCTAAGGACCAGAGCGGCTGGTGCCCGGACAGTCTAGAATTGAGGTTCATCACTGGCATTGAAGGTTAGAGCAGTGTCGCTCCAGGGGTTTATTTTTGCCACATGGCAAATTTCAGTGGAGCTTCGATGAGCTCGCTTGCGCCTATTGTTTGAGGCGAAAGTCTCGAAGACTATTAGTATCGTATTGTGCTCGTTGGCGGGATGTTGCTTTGCTTTATGGCTTGCAAGAAGATCCTCGCCACTTTTTGCAACCTGCCGAAGTATCCAACATGCCCTAAGGCTATGGGTTGGTGTTCTATCCGGAGTACTGTGGAGTTTACATGGCCCATCGAGCCATTCTTCCAATACGGTTCCCCGCCCTGGGGTGTGCTTTGGTTTTTTGGGAATTGGATCGGCCGGCATACGAGAGTTTGCCCGTTTAGTTCAGACAAAGGTTTTGGTGAGGGCCGTACTATCCCAAAATTCTGTTTGGGTTTTCCAGGCGCTTTCCATCGCACAGTACTTCTGTACTATGGTTGCCATGTCCGCACAGTGTACTATGTCACGGTGACTTATAGCATTAAGGAGTCATTTGCTCGTGCAGTTTTTGCAGAAAAGTGAGACTACGTCCTCCTTGCGGCAGTCCTTGACCTTGTTTAGCACAAGGAGGAATCTGGCCCAGTAGCGATGTACTGTCTCATGGGGCTATTTCCTGATGTGGGAGAGACGGTTAAAGTCCGGGTGGGTGTTGTTAGCTGAATCCGGATTCTGATCCAATCTAACACCCAGGGGCATGGGAGGTTCCGAGCCTGACAGTTCAGGATCCGGAGTGTTGCCCAATTTCTTCCGCCCAATGCCTGATTTTAGGTCCGGGACCTGGGTCATGTCTTCCTTTGAGCAGATGTTCGGCTCAAGGAGCTCGGTGATCCGGACATAATCCGTCCTCAAAATTGAGGGGCAATCCGTGCGTGGTTCCTCCACTACTGCTATCTCATGGGTGGCCGGCAGGGATCTAATGTCCCTTTGGTTGGGTTTAAGCCCGATCCTGTCATAGTCCGTAGCAACTCCCAGAGCGGCGATGCGATCCAAGAGCTCATTGAGGGAGGAGAGCTCTATCGGATCCATCTGTTCGGTGAGTTCTGAATTGACGCGAAGGTCATGCATGATGACCCGAGAGGCCATCGTCGGTGCAACTGCCGATGGGGCAGCCATAATGAAGCCGCCAAGTCGGAGAGTTTGGCCTACAGCCAGAGCTCCCCCCGAGGTAATGTTGTCCTTGACGACGAGACGAGCCATCGAGCCTTGCAGCGATGACACAGAGGAACTCTCAATGAAAGCACCAATGTCGGTGTCAAAACCGGCGGATCTCGGGTAGGAGGTCCCGATCTGTGCGTCTTAGGCTGGTGGTAACAGGAAGCAAGGGACATAATGTTTACCCAGGTTCGGGCCCTCTCCATGGAGGTAAAACCCTACTTCCTACTTGATTAATATTGAAGATATGAGTAGTACAAGAGTAGATCTACCACGAGATCGTAGAGGCTAAACCCTAGGAGGTAGCCTATGATGATATGATTGTAATTGTGATCGGCCTTCTAAGGACCAACCTCTCCGGTTTATATAGACACCAGAGAGGGCTAGGGTTTACATGGAGTCGGTTACAAGGAAGGAAACACAATATCCGGATCGCCAAGCTTTCCTTCCACGCAAAGGAGAGTCCCAACAGGACACGAGACGGAGTCTTGAGTCTTGTATCTTCATGCTTCAATAGTCCGGACGATGTATATAGTCCGGCTGTCCGGATACCCCCCAATCTAGGACTCCCTCACCCAGGCCATCCCTTTAATCCCGGCCGACCTCCAGATCGGGTGCCAGTAGCTCTAGGCTGCACACGCCCCTAAGATAAACACCAAGACGCTGCTTCCCTAGCGTAATAGTCATACTAGCGCCTGTTACACCGGGGAATGCTTCCGTTAATTGGGAATCAACTGGCCAGAAATTGAAATTCAGGGGGGCGATGGACCTCTAGCTAAGGTGAAATAGTATATGAGGAGAAACCTTGTGCATCGCGAGTTACTAGGAACATCTAGTATCAAGAAGAAGCGGTCAACTAGTGTCTTCTGTGGGATGAATACCGTGCAAGCAGAGACGTAAGATTTGCACGAATAAGGGAACAGGAGTACCTTCTTCGGTTGCCGGTGTGGTCACCTCCACATATCACACCGATCTTCTTCTTTTTACCGGGGAAACCGATGTTCTGGAGGGAGCAGGCTTGGATGAACCCATGGCCAAATTGTTGACTATGTTGCCATGGCCGTATGTTGGCGGAGGGGAAGCAGATCCGAGGCGGCGAAGGACGGCGTAGCAGGAACAGCTCCGGTGCGGTGGAGGGTGGTGAAGTTGGAGCGGCAGTGGTGAGGTGCAGGACGGCGTGATTGAACTGGCTCGGGTACGGACGACTGGGCCTCGGCTTCAACTACTAGCCGTGGAGGGCATTGCGGTTGAGGTTGCGGTGGACGACAACGTTGGGGTATCGGCTCCGGCGTGATGGAGGAGGGCGGCGGTTGATGGGTGGGATGGGGTGGCGGACGAAGGACGCCGGGGTTTCGCGGCTGGTGGAGAGGTAGTTTTGGCGCCCATGGAGTACGAATGGGGAATCAGACCGGGTGGGGGGAACCATGTTTCGGTCTGGGACGCGCTTGTTTTTGGATTTTTTGAACAGAAGATGGGACGCGCTTGTTTGAAATTGGGGGAAAGTACAAACTTTGCCCCCCTCTTAAATTTCGGACCTACTGCGGGTCGGGGGTAGGATGGTAATCTCAGGTGTCCCAAATAGTGGGCGGGGGCGATTTTGGCCGCGCGCATGTGTGCTTAGGCGGCCATTATGTATGAATGTTTTTTGGAGGCGGTTGCGTCGCGTCTAGATGAAGCTACAAACCTACCCCGGTTTAGACTTTTGGACGTCGGGCCGGTAGGTTTCACGGGTTGGAGTTATTAGAAAAGTAATTTCCTTGTACTACCAAACATTAGTCTCACGCGGTTTCGAGCGAGTAGAGGCTCTTTTGGCGCTTCGTTTGAAATTTTGAATCACAAGCATTCACGTTTAGAGTACTCTTGAACTATGAGGATTGACCTAAATAGACAACCTTATATTTGACCTTGTATGTTTGAAAACCTCATTAAATTATCCGTTTCTTTTTGAAATTTTGATACTTGAAAATCCTATAACTACGATTATTTTGGAATGGAGGAGCTAAATTCGAATCTATTTTGTACACGACTACATATGCTATTATGTACAAAATCAGAGCAAAGATTGGTGCCCCCATAATTTAGGTATGGTTTACAAATGCCATGATATCAAATTCAAATAATTGAATGGACTTCATATTGAATTCGATTTTTTTAAACCACCTTAAGTTGAATTCAAATGTATGCTAGTTCATAGGTAGCTATTTATAATGTCCATTGTGTAACTTTCGTATGTATAATGTGCTTTACACACACAACATGAACTATACTCACATTTATATTCGATTGTTAAAGCGATGCATTGTCTGGAGTTCAAAATACTAACTATGTGGATCAATTGTGTCGAATAATAATATAGACATGCTCAAATTCGATAGAATCTAGATGTCTCATTGATAAATGACCGCTCCTTACGCGAATTGCAAATATCATGATCCCATCCTAATATTTGGATACAATTTATATCTTTAATCAATGTGTAGAGCAGTCTTTTACGTGTAGTTTCACTCTCCATCGATGGTATCTCACACATGCTCACACACTCTCTCCCGAGGTGTCTTTCTCGCACACATGCTCTAGATATAACCCTCCCTCCCTCTCGTAACCATTTACAACTGTTTTCACTAACCTTTATCACAAGCACTCTTCCTCTCGCAAACATACACACGCACAATCCTCATCGACCCTTTCTATATACATGGACCTGCCTACGTGTCTCATGTACACACATTATCTTTATGCCTGTCTCTCATGCATTGTCTCACACCTCTCTTCCTAATCGACGAGTATGATTCTAGCAGAGCATTCTATAGGATGCCCCTTAAAGTTAGGTTGGATGAATAGTAATATCAGAGATAAAGGGGTTACCTTAGTCCGAGAACCTAGGGTTACAAATCCTAGCCTGCTTTGTCAGTGGACACAGAGTCCTTCACAATTCTTCTATCTTTGTCTTGTACGACTAGTCATCCATGGGTCTTCCTAAATGTGTCATGGGCCGACCAATGTGGCGCAGGACGGAACCGAACGAAGGGCCTCACCTCGACCAACCGGACCTCACGCGGTGACACACCCTCTGCCCCCACGTCTCATTATCTTCTCACACCCACACATACCAACACAAACACCACACACACAGAAAATTTCTCCTGGTGCCTCTATTCCCTCCCCCCTTGCATATACACACTCAAGGGAATGGAATCTCTTGTTGTGACGTCATATTCGTCTCTCTCTCTAGACCACTCTCATTTCTCGTGCTATTGCTCCCACGCCCCCCCCCCCCCCGTCGGCCCCTCTATCCATGCCTCTCTCGAATACGTAATACACACACATACCTCTCTAGGCCCCGCCAAATGCATCAACTACACATTCACATATGTTACATCACGTACCCCATTGATCTAAAAAGCCCTCTCTTCATGTTTATTTCGCATACAACATTCCTTTTGAATAAAGTGTGGCCAAAAAATTATTTTAGAGTTTCCACATATATACAACATTACAAAGTTATATGGAGGAGTACGAACGCTAATTTGCATTGCATGGTGCCCACAATGATATTTATTCCGCACTGCGAATTTGTATATTTTTATACTATATACAAAGTTAGTCGTAATAAAGAGAAACAGAGAGCATCTCTCTCTCCATCGCATACCCCCCCTGTACGTCCCTTTCATGTATGCACACAAAACTATCTCCAGGTCCTCTAAAAGTAAGCCCCCAGAAAATTCACGTGTGTTTCATCTTTCTCTCGCGATATATGCAATGACGATCATTGTATTTGAAGCGAAAGCACGATACATACATTGGACTTCATAATCCACTCATTACGGTCACCGTTTACATTTAGTGGTTATTATACAGTCACGGGCTCACCGTACAACTCTGTATTTGCTCATCACATGACTAGTTGACCAGTTAAACGCTCCACATGGCACCTCTAGTGTTGCATCACATTATCTCACTACCATCGTGCCCACCTGTCGACTTGTATCTACTCTACATCTACACTCTTATAAAATACATAAAATACACTCGTATAAAAAAACAGAGTTGGTGATGATGGTGTGCCTACCATCCTGCAATATAGGCCGTCTGATTTATATCTGACGGATAGGAAAGAAACTATGGCAATTTTTCAAAAAGGTACCCACACACCTCTCCACATTTGCAAATAAGGCCTTCCCTCATTCATCCTTTTCTCTCACAAGATAAACAATTCATACAAATGCATCTTGATGTTACGTGCAACACACGGGCATTTTGCTAGTAAGAATGAAAACAAATGATAAAAAATATTTTGACGGTGGTTTGAAGTCATGACCGCGGGCACAGCGGACAAGGTGGCCTTGTATTGGTATGCTGAGCCGTCTGTTTTAACGCACAGGAGTTGGTGTGGTGATTATACACACACGCACGCATGCACACGAACTGCATCCACGCAACACTCACACAAACACATGCACCCACGCACGCACGCAACACTCACACGTACAGACGCAGCCACGCACGCACGCAACACTCACATGCACACACGCACGCATGCATGCACACACCAGTACACCACACGACCAACACACACTCTCACGCTCAAGTGCTCAACCTACACGTGCATGCGCACACATCAGGCCCTGACAGACACATACACAACCAGGTGATTCCCGCGCATGGGTTGGAGCCTTGTCGCGTCTATGTAAATTTGTGCTTATCTGACCTTTTCCCTATGCGAACTGACAGATGGGACCCACAAGGAACGTGGTCAATTTAACTAGTCAACATGGCGCCACACAGACTATTTGGTCGGTCAACAGAGTGCAATCCGATGCTGAACTGTGAGCAAGTGACCGGATAATCACCGTAAAACGTATATAGTGACCGTAATCAGCTTATTCTGAAGTTCGGTGACTGTATTACGCTTTTCTCCCTGTAGGCCCTCCAAAACTACATCTCTACACGTTCTCGCATGTTACATCTAACAACTATGCAATACAGCACTACTACTACACTCTAACACAATAAATCATATGTGTTTTTAGTTTTACTAGATATCATATTGTTACTTATAATTATTCAGTTTGCATACATTAAAATTGCCTTTGAAATGTATGGTCAGTATCATCTACCGCGCGGGAAAAATCCCGCCCTTTCATGTTTAATCGGGTTTGTATCGATGGATCGTACGAAATAGCAAAACTATAGTACTATACAGTACAAGTGACAGTTCACTAGGCCGTCGTGTCGTCTACTCCTCCGTCGTAAGAGTGGAGCGCTCGCTTTCATAAATCTTCTAGTCCCTTTCGCCGACATGTGGGACATCAAGCTACTGGGTCCACGTGCCATACCGGAATACAGTGCAGAGCAGCCGAGGTGAAGCACCCTAGTAATGGCATCGGCGTAGTAATGAGCAATGAGGCATCAAATCACAAAGTTGCACCTTTCCCGCAGTTAAGTTGGAGGGATGAAGTAATAATGCTAAAAAAGAAGTTGGAGGGACGAAGCAACCATCATTTTACTCGTTGTTGAATCCGCTTCTCCCTCATCTTCTTCAACTTAACCACGTGTTGCTTCTGCCGTTGTTCTGCCTCATGTGGGACGCGGATCGGCTTGGTAAAGCACTGACACGTGGGACCGCATGTTAGCAAACCGCCAGGACAACGTCCTCCGAAAATAAGAAACCTCCCCCGCCATCCACGCGGCAAAATCACCTCCTTTTTACTAATCTTGATTCTATAATTTTTTAGATCAATATAATTGAGATTTGTATAGATAGCACACAGGAGCAAAACCAAGTGGTACGGTTAAGGGCGTCCAAAATGTGTAGCCAAATGTGAAAATAGCTTTTGGCATCGTGGGAACCATTGTGGACGGTGTTGCCAAAGCCAAAAAGATGGAACCGAAGCTCCCTGATTGATTGATAGAAGGAATAGAAAAATGCAATGTCTCTCCTCTTTATCCCATGCTTGGACGCATGTAATACAATATAGAGCATAGAGTCTACTCCCCTGTCCCTTCTATCACAAATCACAAAGCAGTGAGGCGTCAAATCACAAAGCACGGACGAAGCAACCATCATTTCACTCTTCGCTGACTCCGCTTCTCCATCGTATTCTTCCAGAAACCATCTCACCGCACTAGTACTCCTAGTAGTAGTACTAGTAAAGGACTTCCTGGATGCAAATAAGGCAGTTGTCTCGGCTTGCAGGCGGCACTTGCTAACGACTTACCATGGTCTCCCGCAATGGTGTTCTCCGTCGAACGCACTTCGCCAAACCACAAAAAAAAATATCGTCGACGTCACCGCAATGGGGAAGGAAGTCAAATATAGTTACTACCTCCATTTTTTTGTACACAAGGCCAGTATATCAAAATTACAATTTGCAAAGGGCCACTAACACTAATCGAGGCAAAATTGATGGGGTTAGCAACCAAGGACATTAATATCCCCTGCATGCATGCGGAAGTGAGAAGGTTGGTTTGCATGGCGCTGCATTAATCAAGCGATGAGGAGTGAGATGGTTAGCTCTTTGGTCTTTCGAGAAAAAAATATGCATTAATTGACACGTCAAACGAGGATTTGTATCGATTAAATCCCGCGAAGGAAACCCCCGTCTTTCTTTTTTAACACTAGTACTCCTAGTACGTACGTACTTATCCTGTTTGGGTCTAGGCCTTGCGTTGCCAAACTTCGCCACACATTTTTGCCAAGCTTGCCTAAAGTTTTCAAAATGAGAAGGAGGTACACTTGCGCACGGCTGTCGCGGTTGCACCGCACCCTCACACGGTCGCTCCTGCACGCCGCGGTCGCACCGCACCCTCACACAGTTGCTCCTGCACGCCGCAAACCCAACCAAGGGAACGCACCCTCACTGACATGTGATGTCGCATGTGAACAAACCAAACTCAACCATCCTATTGCTGACACATAATTTTCGTTCATAGAGTATGTTTATCCAACCTCATGTTGGGGAGTATCCGTACGACCCGTGCGGTGGTCTGTTGGGGAAGAAGAAGAGGTGAGGAAGAAGGAAAGAAGGGTTAGGAGATGTAGGATATTCATCCAACCGCCTGAAATGGTAGACCGACCCAAGTCAGGTGACTTGCATAACAAATATAGTATGGTTTTACACAGCAAAAGATCCATAAAAACAACAACATAAAGAAAAACTATCACTGCTCGCGGAAAGAGACGACCTCGTCGTCTTTGGCTGCCGACGCGAACCAGCCATCGCTGCCGACGTGTGTCTATGCACCGTGGTTGTCCTCGGCCTCCAACTACTCATTCAAGCGAAGCATGCGGGCGCTCTACACCGATGAGAGCACAACCCGGTTCAAGTCGAGGACGTCCGGTTCCGCCTGCAGGAGGGCCTCGATAGCAGCGGCATCCGCGCGCTCCGCGTCAAGTCGAGCCTCCGCCGCCCGATTCAAGTCCAGGACATCCGGTTCCGCCTACAGGAGGGCGTCGATGAGAGCGGCATCTGCGCACTCTGCGTCGAGTCGAGCCTCTACCGCCCGGTTCATGTCCAGGACGCCCGGTTCCGCCTGCAAGAGGGCCTCGATTGCAGCGGCATCCGCGCGCTCCGCCTCAAGTTGAGCCTTCGCCGCCCGGTTCACATCCACGACATCCGGTTCCGCCTAGAGGAGAGCCTCGATGGCAGCGGCATGCACGCGCTCCGCGTCGAGTTGAGCCTCTGCCTCCCAGTCCTCCTTTAGTATCGCCATGTTGAACCACTGGTCCGCCTGCACCATGGGGGACTCGGACGCCGGCACGAAGTCGACGTCCATCATCTCATACCCATCGGGGGCCTTCTGCGCCGCAACCTCCGCAGTGAACATTGGATCGGCTTCCTCCTCCTCGTAGCTTGGCTCCAGAGAACTCGGGGATTGGCCCGCCGCAAAGCGAGCTTGGGGGAGGTCTGTGGTGCCGACCGCCGCCGCGATTTCTGCACGGTGCTCCGATGTCAGCATCTTGTAGTAAGTGATCTTGCGGCGCACCATGGCTTTCCAGCGAACTAGGGGACGCTTGATGGGGGCAAGGGGATCGAAAGGTAGGGGAATGGGCTAGAGATTTGGTGTGGTTTTAGGGCAGTGGCTGGCGTAGGCCGAGTAGCGAAGGTTCTGGTGTGGATAGTGGTTCCGGTGACGACCGGTCAATCGGTTTTGACTGTACATCGCTCTTGTCGCGTTCGCGTTGCAGCCCGGCACGCTGGACCCTCCATGTTGCTCACCGAATAGAACGCGCTTCATCTTGCGTTTTCGCTCGCCTGTGGGACCGCAGTTGAGAGCAAACCGACGTCCCTCCCCCTCCCTCGCCTGCGTCATTTATTATACCACCACTCCCTTTGTTTTATGCGGAGTAAATAAAAACAGAGGGAGTATACTACGGATGAGGATCCCCTAACGTGGCCAAACCCATTGAGTAACTGACATGCGGGTCCTAGCAAGCATGGGGTCCGCCAGTAAGTGACCGAAAGGGAGGGTAAGGCAGGGATACCTACGTCAGAGGATCCACTTCCACTATACCACTTTGACCAAATGTTAGAGTAATAATATATGACATGCAACTTACACAAAGTTAGAGTAATAATATATGACATGCAACTTACACAAAGCATACAGGGTCTAATGCATTTTTCGAGGCTAACTTTGACCAAATGTTAGAGTAATAATATATGACATGCAACTTACACAAAGCATACGGTCAATTTCGTATGTGAAAGGAGTTTCCAATGATATAATTTTCACATTATACATCTCATGTACTCCCTCCATCTAGGTGTGTAAGTCATCTTACGAAAACCAAATAATCCCAAAACACGTAGGCGCGGTGCATTAACTTCTACCTCGTTTCTTGTTTCTTGACATATCAACCAATAAGAGATGAGGGTGTGCATGCTTTTAATGACCTGAGACTATCAAACATGACATGCAGTGGTTAGTTCGTTGCATGCAATACTATTAATTAGCAAATAAACATTAATGTGTCTCGTTTCCCCTCCTCCTTGGTCATGGTGCACAGCCTAAGATGACTTACTCACCTAGACGGAGGGAGTACTATTAATCTTGTCAATAGTCAAATTGGAAACCATCTCGAGTACAAATCTAGGAGTACGTACGAATCTAACGATATTGATTGGGCGTTGTTGAATGTTGATACCTTTTTGATCATAGTAGAGATACTTTGACTACACATAAAACTTATATGTAAAGTAGAAAGGATAGGAGGGAGTATATTGTACGTTCAAAAATGAAACGAACAATGAATACCCTTTATATATGATTTGCGGATGCTATGATCACCGGTTCAAAATTTTGAATCCGCCTTAGGTATCATGTGCCCCCACTCGTTCCCTCTCGATTTCGTCTTGGGGTCCAGAGATCTATTGAAAGAGGACTAGGGTGGGTACATGCGAATGATACTCGGCGGAATGTTCACATGAGGCATGCGGGAGGATGGACTCGACTGGAGGGCGACATGATCGATGGAGAAGAGGGTTGGAGAGGAATGAGAAATAAGCTAACGCCACATGATTACACTTGAACGGATCAAATAAACAATAAGTTGTCTCGCTTGGCCTACATAGTGAAAGGCCTAATGTGCAACGCGGAGCGCTGACGCTCGAACATGGCTGGGAAAACAGGGAAACCGACATGTGGGGCACACCCGTCGGGACGATGTAGCGCAGACTAGTCCAATGGAGGAGCTAGCCCACGACCTCCTTGCCACCGACAACCGTTCATGTGGGTCGTTGGGGCCAACAACGGGGCGCAGCTCCAGCATCGCCTTCGGACACGGCGACCGTGGTGAGCAACACGCTCATATCGTCGCTAGACACAGTCGGTTTCAGTGTGCCAAGGGTGGCGTTAGTGCTGTGGCACGACCAACGGTATGTTTGGTTTGTGCCCAAGGTTGCCCCATCAAAGCATTGGGTAGCCAATTTTTTGGTTGAGGTATTGGTTGCCCATGATTTGGCCGACATTGGCAAGATAAATGAACTAGAGCTGGCTAGAGTTCATTGGCATGCCAAAGAAATGGCAACCATCCAAACAAAGACCAATCTTTGGGTCATGACCAAAATTTTGGTTGAGGTATTGGTTGCCCATGATTTAGCCGACATTGGCAAGAAAAATGAACTAGAGTTGGCTAGAGTTCATTGGCATGCCAAAGAAATGGCAACCATCCAAACAAAGACCAATCTTTGGGTCATGACCAAAATTTTGGTTGAGGTATTGGTTGCCCATGATTTGGCCGACATTGGCAAGAAAAATGAACTAGAGTTGGCTAGAGTTCATTGGCATGCCAAAAAATGGCAACCATCCAAACAAAGACCAATCTTTGGGTCATGACTAAAATTTTGGTAAGGTGCATTGTGGCCACAATCCAAACACACCACAACACCCGACTCGTCGAGGATGCATGGGGCGCCGCGCCGCGTCCGTGGAGTGGTGTAGCATGGCCAACTGCATCCTCTGGACCTGAGACCATGCCGGGTCATCTTGCTTTTTCAATGACATGCGGGGATCGCATTTGAGCAAAGGGCATCTCCAACGTTGCCAAGACCGCAACTGACTACCCTGGCACACCAAAGCCCTCGTCCCTCACGCCGTCGCGCGGTGCGTTCCCAGCCGGCGCCAGCTGCCCGCATTCATGTCGTCCGTTCGTATGTCGTTGTTAAGAGGCTCGGTGCCCGAGGAACCAACTCTCGCGATTTAATGACGCACCCGGACGCTTGGCCTCACCGGAATGCGCTACTTAAAGCGGCAACGCCTAGCTAACCTCCACACCATAGCGCATCGTCCTCCTACCTGGCACCACATCCGCCATGACCGCAAGTGCGAACGCTCTGCGGGAGAGCTTGTCTTCGGGGATGAAGCTCGAGGTCTTCGCCCTCGCTCAAGTCGCCTCTCGCGACGCAATAGCCGCGTAGCCGGACGCGGACGCGACCGCATGGCCACGCTGGCAGCCGACGACGGGAGCACCATCAGCCATGCATCCTACTTGCCGCCGTCCAATGTCCGGCACCGCCGAGGTCGAGGACTCCTCCGAGGATGAGTAGGGCATGGGAGGCGGCAGGGCATGGTGTGCCAACTGGCCGGTCCGTATCCCGTATTCTACTCTTCCTCGCCGGAGACCGCACCTTCACTTCATGGGTCTTGAACCCCGCCCCCGTACATAGAGATCGCAGATGGAGGACGTTGGTCGCCGCCGTAGAATAGGTTTAGGGTCGGGTTTCTTTTATTTTTCTGTCCTATAAAAGTTTGAAATGTAATGAAAATCTGCCGTGTTTGCATTAATCTTGGCCGGTGTATATGAACTTTCACAATAATATACATATTGTAGGAGTACTAGCATGATGCCCGTGCGTTGCACGGAAGATTAAGATCTTGTGGGATAAAAGGATGAACGAGGGAAAGCCTTATCTGCAAATGTGGAGAGGAGTGTGGGAAAATTGTCATAGTTTCCTTCCTATCCGTTAGATATAGATCGGATGGCCTATATTGTAGGATGACAGGCACACCATCATCAGCAACTCTGCTTTTTATTGAACCGAGACAAATCTAAAAAACCAAACTAAGCCAACCTCCCAGCATATCACGCGGGAAAAGACCCGGCCTCGCTGTTTTAGTCGGGATTACTGGATTACTAGTAGTAGTATCGATGGATCGCGCGAAGCAAATTTTTTTTTTGAGGGCGTGAAGTACCTAGTGAGGGAGTCCCAGATTAGGGGATGTCCGGATAGCCGGACTATGACCTTTGGCCGGACTCCCGGACTATGAAGATACAAGATTGAGGACTTCGCCCGTGTCCGGATAGGACTTTCCTTGGCGTGGAAGGCAAGCTTGGCGATACGATATGTAGATCTCTTCCAATTGTAACCGACTATGTGTAACCCTAGCCCTCTCCGGTGTCTATATAAACCGGAGAGTTTTAGTCCGTAGGAGGAACAATCATCATACCATAGGCTAGCTTCTAGGGTTTAGCCTCTCTGATCTCGTGGTAGATCCACTCTTGTACTACCCATATCATCAATATTAATCAAGCAAGAGTAGGGTTTTACCTCCATCGAGAGGGCCCGAACCTGGGTAAAAACATCGTGTCCCTTGTCTCCTGTTACCATCCGCCTGGACGCACAGTTCGGGACCCCCTACCCGAGATCCGCCGGTTTTGACACCGACATTGGTGCTTTCATTGAGAGTTCCTCTGTGTCGTCACCGTCAGGAAGGATGCCGCACCCCGTCTTTAAAGACGACGTTGTTGCTAAAGGAGCTTTGGCTGTCGGCCAAACTCTCCGGCTAGGCAGTTTTTTGATGACCACCTGTTCGGTCGCCGCGCCGACGATAACCTCTCGGGCCATTGAAAGCAATCTCCACATCAGCTCGGAACTTGCCGAGCAGTTAGATCCGATGGAGCTCTCTTCCCTAAACGAGCTCTTGGATCGCATTGCTGCCCTGGGAGTCGCTACAGATAACGGCCAGATTGGGCTTAAACCCGATCAGAGAGAGATCGACTCTCCCCAGGTCACCCACCACGTTGAAGTGGTGGAAGAACAATGCGGCGAATCTTCGCCCATCCTAAGGACCAAATGTGTCCGGATTCCCGACCCCTCCAAGCCGGACACCCGCGGAGGGGAGGATGTTGCCCAAGCCCTGAACCTAAAGTCAGGCAGCAGGCCTGATTCATTGAATAACGTCCAAGAAAACAAGCTTCCGAATTCGGAAATTTCTTGGCCCCTGAATCTTATATCGGGCGAGGTTCCGGATTTAAATCCACCCGCCCACCCAAATATAAGGGATCTATCCCAAATATGGCAAGAGCCCAGGGAAACAGTACACCACTACTGGGCCAGATTCCTCCTGGTTATGAACAGGATAAAGGACTGCCGTGAGAAAGACGCAATTTCATTCTTCTGTAACAACTGCACGAACATCGGAATCCTCAATGCCATAAGTCGCCGCGAAATTACACGCTTCGCCGACTTGAAATCCATAGTACGAAAGTACTATGCGACAGAAAGCGTTCGGAAAACCGAAACTAAATTCTAGGACAATCCGACCCTGAATACAACACCAGTCCGAAACAAAAGGGCGCATTATCGCCAGGCACCTGAGCCAAACAGCAAAAAACAAAAACCCTTTGCAGGGTATGGGACCGTACTGGAGGGATGGCTCATGGACCCTATAAAATTCATAGTTCAGGGGAAGTGACTTCAACTCATAGCCTTAGAGCATGTTGGATACTCCGGCAGGTGGCCAGAAGTGGCGAGGAGCTTCTAACTCCAGAATCCGCAGAGCACCACCCCAGAAACGCCAGTACGGTGTCGACAGTCTTCGAGACTTTCGCATCAAACAATGCGAGGAAACGAACGCTCCACAGCCTTAATGAAGTCTACCAAGTAGCAACAATAAACCCATGGAGTGACACGGCTATTACCTTTAATGCTAGTGACGAACCTAAATTCCGGACAGCCCGAGCACCAGCCGCATTGGTCCTCAGTCCGATAGTGGACAGCTTCCGACTTACAAAGGTACTCATGGACGGCGGCGGCGGACTTAACCTCATCTACGAGGAAACCCTGCGAAAAATGGAAATAGACTGGAGCCGCATTGAGCGAAGCAACACAACCTTTAGAAGAATAATACCAAACCGGGAAGCGTGCTATTCAGGGAAAATCACACTGGATGTGGTGTTCGGCACGCCGGATAATTACATATCCGAGGAGGTCACATTTCAAGTGGCCCCGTTCAGCAATGGATACCATGCTCTGTTAGGGCGAGAAGCATTCACAATTTTTCAAGCTATACCCCATTACGGGTACATGAAGCTCAAAATGCCCGGACCCAACGGAATCACCACTCTTGCTAGTGATCCGGACACAGCGCTCCGCGCCGAAAACAAGACGGCCGCACTAGCCCTGGAGGCATTATCCGAAGCCCTAGCGGCCGAGGAACTAACTGCGTTGCGCTCCACGGTGGACAGGGACGGTGTGATACTAGATAAGAGATCCAAGTCCACCTCTTTTAAACCAGCGGACGAAATAGTCAAATTCCAAGTCCATCCAACGGACCCCACAAAGACGGCCTCCATCGGGGCACAATTAAACCCCGATGTAGACGCGGCACTACGAGAATTCCTACGGGAAAATTGGGACATCTTTGCCTGGCACCCCTCAGACATGCCAGGAATCCCACACCGGCTGGCCGAGCACAGCTTAAATATCCTAAAAGGATTCAAGCCAGTCAAACAAACTCTTCGGCGCTTCTCCGAACCCAAGAGACAGGCCATGGGGGAGGAACTAGCCAAACTATTGGAGGCCGGATTCATCAGAGATATAAAACATCCGGACTGGCTAGCAAACCTGGTAATGGTACCAAAGAAGGACAAATCCTGGCGCCTATGTGTCGATTTCAAGGACCTTAACAAGGCTTGCCCAAAGGATCCCTTCCCCCTCCCCCGCATCGATCAAATCATCGACGCCACTGCAGGACACGATTCATTGTGTTTTCTCGATGCATACTCTGGCTATCACCAAATCAAGATGGCAGAGTCAGACCAAGCCGCGACGGCATTCATCACCCCATACGGCCCATTCTGCTTCAACACGATGCCCTTCGGGCTCAAAAACGCCGGCGCAACATATCAGTGCATGATTCAGACATGTCTGGCCAACCAGATCGGAAAAACAGTTCAAGCGTATGTAGATGACGTGGTTGTTAAAACCAAATACGTCGATACTCTAGTAGACGACTTGAGGCTCACATTCGACAATCTCCGAGCATATGACATTAAGATCAACCCGGAAAAATGCGTTTTCGGCGTACCAGCCGGAAAGCTCTTGGGCTTCATCATATCCGGTAGAGGAATTGAAGCAAACCCAGCCAAGATCCAAGCTCTGTCACAATTGGATATCCCAAAAGACCTCAAACAAATACAAAAATTGACTGGATGCGTGGCGGCTCTAAGCCGCTTTATCTCCCGCTTAGGAGAAAAGGCATTGCCCCTTTATCGCCTCCTGCGATGCACCGAACACTTTGAGTGGACGGATGCCACTACGGCCGGACTCGACGAAATCAAAGCCATATTGGCAACAAATCCGGTCCTGGCCGCGCCCAACACGGGCGAACCAATGCTATTATACATCGCGGCAACCCATCAAGTTGTAAGCGCGGTGCTCGTTGTCGAACAAGAAACGGACGGACACAAGTTCCCTCTCCAAGAACCAATTTACTACGTGTCCACTGTCCTAACCCCATGCAAGTCACGGTACCCGCATTATCAAAAGATAGCATACGTAGTGTTCATGGCATCCCGGAAGATGTGACACTATTTTCAAGAGTGTTCAATAACAGTAGCCTCCGAAGTACCTCTTAATGACATTATAAACAACCGCGATGCAACAGGCCGGATTGCCAAATGGGCCATTGAGCTCCTCCCATTCGACATAATTTACAAGCCACGGCGAGCTATTAAGTCGCAGGTTTTGGCCGACTTCATCGCCGAACGGACTGAAGCCTAGCTCCCTAAAGAGTACGACGCATATTCCAACTGGATCACGCACTTCGACGGCTCCAAAATGTTGGCTGGCCTGGGGGCTGGCGTCGTTCTGACGTCCCCAACCGGAGATACAGTCCAATACTTACTTTAGATAATGTACACGGACTCCAACAACACGGCCGAATACGAGGCCCTTCTACACGGTCTCCGGATGGCAGTCTCCATGGGCATTCAGCGCCTAGAGGTCCGCCGGGATTCAAACCTCGCGATATCCCAAATAAATGGAGACTTTGATGCCAAAGATCCGAAAATGGCAGCTTATCGCAATGCCGTCTTAAAGATGTCAGCCCAGTTTGAGGGGCTCGAATTTCACCACATAGCCGGAGAATAACCAGGCAGCAGACGTGTTGGCACGCATTGGCACAAAGCGCGATGCCGTCCCTCCCAACATCTTCCTAGAGAGGTTGTTCAAGCCATCCGTATCATGGGAGGGAGAGTCCAGAAACAATAGCCCGGACACAACTACATTGCCCCTCACCGAACATTCTGACATAGTTGGTGGCTCCGCCAACGAAACAACACCGTCAGCCCACACAATAATGGCAGTCATTGCCCCGTGGACAGAACCATTCCTAGCCTACCTAACTAGGCAGGAACTTCCCGAGGACCAAAACGAGGCCCGCTGCATAGTGCGGTGATCTAAAGCCTATAAAGTCCACGAGGGAGAGCTTTATAAGAAAAGCACAACTGGAGTCCTTCATAGGTGTATCTCCGAAGAGGATGGGCGAAACCTTCTGGCTGAAATTCATGGCGGACTCGGCGGGCACCACGCCGCAGCCCGGGCCCTTGTAAGCAAGGCCTTCCATACCGGATTTTATTGGCCGACGGCCCGGGCAGACGCTCAGGACTTAGTGCAGCGATGCTGTCGGTTGCTAATTATTCGCTAACCAAAGCCACATGCCGCCTACCGCCCTACAAACCATACCCATTACCTGGCCTTTTGTGGTCTGGGGGCTTGACATGGTTGGACCCCTTAAAGGAGGAACCCACAAGCAAAAATATCTACTGGTCATGGTGGACAAATTCACCAAATGGATAGAGGCCAAGCCTGCAAAGACGGCCGAATCCGGACCGGTGATAGACTTCATATCCGGGGTCGTACACCATTACAGCGTCCCCAATAGCATCATAACTAACAACGACACAAACTTCACGGCCGACGAAGTTAAACTCTAGTGCAAAAACATGGGCATTAAGCTCGACTATGCTTCAGTCTATCAGCCTCAAACCAACGGTCAAGTCGAGCGAGCCAACGGTCTCATTATGAGTGGCATCAAACACAGACTAGTGCGATCCCTCGAGGAATCTAACACGCACTGGGTAGAGGAGCTTGACTCCGTACTCTGGGGGCTGCGAACCACGCCGAATCGCACTACCGGATTCACACCATTTTTATGGTATACGGCGCAGAGGCAGTCCTGCCCTGCGACATAATTCATGACTCACCTCGCGTGCGCATGTACGAAGAAAGAGAAGCCGAGCTTGATCGGCAGGGACAGCTTGGACGCATTGGAGGAGGAGCGCGACGTGGCAAAAGCTCGTTCCGCATTCTATCAACAGCAGGCTCGAAGATATCAAAGTAGAGAAGTACGGGCCAAAACTTATAACGTTGGCGAACTAGTTCTACACGTGCCGGACAAGAAAAAGGACAAACTAAAGCCCAAATGGGAGGGTCCCTTTATAATAGACCAAGTCCTGACTGGTGGAGCGTACCGTCTGCGAAACGCATCGGACAACCGACTCGAGCCAAACCCATGGAACGCAGCACGCCTACAAAGATTCTACGCCTAGCGCCGGACTCCGTGTTCGTCTCCCTCCTATGTCTCTTCTTTTACCTTTTTTTAGCTGCCTGGTATTTCTCTCGTTCTCCCTACCTTTTTCTACCAAGCCCTTAGGGGCTTGCTTGCGCGTTGTTCGCACATACTTGACGCACCACCCGCGTTCATTATACCTGGGGGCTTCTTTATCAGAAGTTTATGTAAACGGGCCATATGCCCAAAACATGTGTGACACTTCTGCATGAACCTTTTATACACCATTATATGCATCGATATGACTTAAGTTTTGGCCAAGCTAGGTTGCCTGGCTCCTGTGCTTACCCCTACGTCCCCGTTTGTTCGGCTAGGTGGTAAAGGGAGCACCTCTGCGATTGTTACTGCCTGGTCAGTCGGATGTGTACCTCAGACTGGGTGAAGCCGAAAGCTAGCGTTCTTAAGGGAATATTCGGTCGGTGAACTAAAAGATGATTTTTCTTGTTTATTTATCTGCCCCCAGATGCTTTTCTGCTTTTTTCTCACAGTTCGGACATGCACTTTAGGGCATGCCTCCTAGGGAAAGGAACCCCTAACGGAACTATTCTCCCTGGAAGATGTTTCTTACTAACCATGTAAGATAACATAACTAGTTGGGAACTTGTCTGTTAAAGCACTTATGATCCCTACGCCTGGTCTCCATGCATGCCCCGGTTCTTATATAACCGAGAAGCTATTCGGACACACTCCGGACTATCGGGTCCAGAGGTTGAAGCGAAAAGGTCCGCAATGACAAATGATCTACAATTTGGCTAGAAGGCATTTTACATGTCATTTTAAAATTACATAGTCAATTTGACTCGGTATACTCTTCTTCAATACCATCCAACAGGCTGTCTAATTTACAGTCCTGTTGAGAATACTTGGCAGCCAACTCTACCTGGCCATACACCAAACTGACAGGGATCTCCTTCCCATCGGGCCCCACAGGGCCGACCTTGGCCATGTGGTTTGGGTCAGCCTTCGTGTACCGAGTCTTCACCATGGCCCAGGCCTCCCTGGCACCTTGCCGGTAGGTCGATATCTTCCATAACTGGAAGCGCTGCCGCACTCCCTTCAGCTTCTCTGCAAGCTCTCCAAGGCCTTCGGGCATGAAGAGGGATGGCCACATAGCCTGGACGACGCCTTGCATCGCTTGCCGAACTCGTTCGTGCAGTTGCAACAGCTCGGGAAGAAGGTCCCCCATTGAACCGGGCATCTCCTCCGCAGGACGACCTGTTAGCACATCTGCAGACATAGCTCTGTCAATCGACTTCCTCGCCGAACTCTTTTTTCGAAGATTCGCTTAAGCACTTACTAAAAATGTCGCGTCGAAGTCGCCGATTCTCCTTTACGGAATCAGATAGCTAAGCATGAACATCCTTTAGTTCCTCGCCCAGCTGGGTATTGGCGTCTTGAAGCTTGTTCTTCTCTTGCCTCACCCTCGTCAGCACACTCTCACTAGCCTTTAACTGGCGTAGGAGTTGCTGCTTGTCCGGATTCACTCCGGCCCCATCTGCACTGTTATTGTCAGAATTGCACACAGGTCGCACGTCTCAGCAGAATTATCTTTCGAAGCATATATTACCTGAGGGTGTCCCCTTGGTACTCTTCGAAACGGCCAGTGCGGCCTTAAGTTGAGCTTTGCACTCTTCCAGCTCCTAGGACAATTGTGTATTCTTCTTTGTAACATCCTGCATTTCATATGATCCTTAAATCAGTTATCTTAATTGCTTCAAGTTTCGGGGGCTACTGATATATATAACCATCGGACTTACTTACCCGTATGTCTTTCACATACTGCTCTGTGACTCTGGCTAGACCATTTTGAGCGGCACGGAGGTACGCATCTCCCGTATTAAAGGTGTCCAACGCCTCTTGGGAAAAACATGCGTCGCGAAGAACAGTCCGGCGACGCCTGTGGTTCATGACACTCTCCACCTCTGAATTGGTGGCAAATAGCCCGTCCGCGTCCTCTGTCGGAGGAACGTCCGGTGCGCGCCCCATGTTGGCCTCCGGATCTGGCCTTGAAGCCTGGCCAGTAGATACAGTCCAGCGGGCGCTCTTTTTCCTGCGGAAAGCATGAGCATTAGCACGACTCGAGGGCATAAACCCTAGATGTTAAAATTGCACGCTGTACCGTTACACCGGAGTCTCGATCCGGTCCGCACTTCTTTTTGTCCCGCCTGGCTTCGATGGCCCTTGTTGGCTACCCACCGCGGTCTCGGCCCTCCGCTGCGAGGATTTCCCCTGCAAAACGAAACACTATTGGTTTCTGACAATCACAATGAGCATGGATGGATCCTCCAAAGAGTACTGGGACTTCGATCTCGGTCACCTTTGAGGCTGGAAGTAGTCTGGGATAATCGGCCGTAATGGCCACTAAGGTGTTATCCTTACTTAACTGATGAAACACCCCATCAATTAGCTCCACACATAGGTCTGGGTCCTCCTGGGAGTCCGGGTCGAGGGCCCGTTCCGGGTCCTCGGATTGTGGAGGGGGGCTGTTCATTTCCTTCACTGTCTGGCGCAGCTCCTGCGTTGCAATTGCTAGATTAAATACTCAACTATGGGAATTTGAAAACTGGTAGGCAAGTGAAAGCGTTCGCTCACCCAACTTGGAGGATTGTACATGGAGAATCCGCCCTCTGGGTTGACACGGAGGAATTCCTCTTCTTCTCCCTTGTACAAAGCGGATAAGATTCTCGTTAAAGTGGCGGCCGAATCCGGCCCCTTGCGACCGCACCGAGTGGCGTCGTCCTCCCCGTTGAAATCCCACATGGGGTGGCCTCTGTATTGAAGCGGCTGCACCCCTCGCGTAATGCATATGGCCATGACCTTGATCATGGTCAGTCCGGAATGAGCCAACAACCTTATCCGGTTCATCAGGTAAAGGACGTCCCTGTCAGTTTCCCTCTGAGGGTTCCGCGGGCGCCAGCTCAGGCGCTTCTTCAACGGAGCATTATTGAACTCAGGGAGGCCGATCCGTACAGGGTCCGGCAGGGGGACGTCATCTATATAGAACCACTCTGAAGGCCAGCCCTCGGACGCCCTCTTTGGGGTACCGGATAGTTATCCGGTCCCAGCGATGCGCCATAGTTCGGCTCCGCCCACTTGATAAATAGACCCCTCCTGAGAATGGGGCACGAGGTAGAACAACCTCTTCCACAACGTGAAATGGGCCTCAATGCCCAAGAACAGCTCGCAGAGGGCCACAAAGCCTGCGATATGCACTATGGAGGCAGGTGTGAGATTGTGTAGCTGGAGGCCGTAGAACTCCAGTAGCCCTCGGAGAAACGGATGAATTGGAAATCTGAGTCCTCTTATTAAGTAAGGGACTAGGCACACCCGCTCTCCTCGGGAGGGATTGGGGATGCTCTTCGCCTGCTCTCCGTCGCTATAGGTGGCAATCCCGGCTCGAACCGGGACCATATATGATGGGGGAAGAAACCCCTTGGACTGAAGCACTACTATCTCGCTATGCGGGACGGAACACCGTCCCCAATCTCCGGGCCGAGGGCTGGAAAGGCGAGAGGAGGAGCTGCACCGACTGGCCATGGTGGAATGGATCCCTGTCGAAGGCACTCTGATGAAGGCTCGCGGAGGGAAGATGGTGTGGGCTGGATCTAAATCCCCGTCTCTTTTATGGGCAGCTCGTTCACGCGGCTAGGGGGTGAATGAAAAAAAAACTCCCTGGCTTTTCGCATTCGTTTGACACGTGGAAGATGGTCATTATTGGGCACAGAAGTTGAGGAGTACAGCATGCACTGGAAGCGAGACACTATTCGACGGGTACATGGGATTTGGAGAAGAACCCGCCTTGCAATGCCGAAGACAAATTTGCACACCGGACTCGTCGTCATTGAAGCCTGGTTCGGGGGCTACTGAGGGAGTCCCGGATTAGGGGGTGTCCGGATAGCTGGACTATGACCTTTGGCCGGACTCCCGTACTATGAAGATACAAGATTGAAGACTTCGTCCCGTGTCCGGATAGGACTTTCCTTGGCGTGGAAGGCAAGCTTGGCGATACGATATGTAGATCTCTTCCAATTGTAACCGACTATGTGTAACCCTAGCCCTCTCCAGTGTCTATATAAACCGGAGAGTTTTAGTCCGTAGGAGGAACAATCATCATACCATAGGCTAGCTTCTAGGGTTTAGCCTCTCTGATCTCGTGGTAGATCCACTCTTGTACTACCCATATCATCAATATTAATCAAGCAGGAGTAGGGTTTTACCTGCATCGAGAGGGCCCGAACCTGGGTAAAAACATCGTGTCCCTTGTCTCCTG
Source organism: Triticum aestivum (assembly GCF_018294505.1). Lineage (NCBI taxonomy): Eukaryota > Viridiplantae > Streptophyta > Magnoliopsida > Poales > Poaceae > Triticum > Triticum aestivum. The sequence goes on from NC_057798.1 coordinate 407,851,149, forward strand.
TTACCATCCGCCTAGACGCACAGTTCGGGACCCCCTACCCGAGATCCGCCGGTTTTGACACCGACACCTAGTTTAAAAGGGAAAAAGGCGGTACACTGATAGCACTCATGTCGCGGTCGCATTGCACCCCACACACGTTCGGTCCTGCACACGGCTCACGCAAACGGAACGCGCTTCGGCTTGCCTCTTCACTGACACGTGGGACTGCACTTGGAGAAACCGACCATGTGCCAAACTCCCCACGCCCACAGCGCGAAAATCCTCCCCCCCCCACACACACAAAAATCCCCCCCCCCCGATTCAACTGCCCTTCGGCCAAATATTCCCCAAACCCCCCTCCCCCCGTCCCCCTCCACTCCATTTACTCCGCCAAAGCCGCCCTCCCCGCTGCATCGATACGTCGGCGCTGCGGTTCGTCGAGGGGGCGCACGGCAATCCTCTCGCTCCCTGATACGTCTCCAACGTATCTATTGTTTTTGATTGTTCCATGCTATTATATTACCCCTTTTGGATGTTTATGGGCTTTATTTTACAAATTTATCTTTGTTGGGACTAACCTACTAACCGGAGGCCCAGCCCATATTGCTGTTTTTTGCCTATTTCAGTATTTCGAAGAAAAGGAATATCAAACGGAGTCCAAACGGAATGAAACCTTCGGGAGCGTGATTTTTGGAACAAATCTGATCCGGAGAGCTTGGAGTGCAAGTCAAGAAGCTTCCAAGGTCCCCACGAGATAGGGGGGCGCGCCCCCCTGTAGGGCGCACCCCCTGTCTCGTGGGCCCCTCGGGCGGCCACCGACGTACTTCTTCCTCCTATATATACCTACGTACCCCGAAAACATCCAGGAGCACCACGAAACACAATTTCCACCGCCGTAACCTTCTGTATCCGCGAGATCCCATCTTGGAGCCTTCGCCGGCACTCTGCCGGAGGGGGAATCAACCATGGAGGGCCTCTACATCAACATCCTTGCCCCTCCGATGAGTTGTGAGTAGTTTACCACAGACCTACGGGTCCATAGTTATTAGCTAGATGGCTTCTTCTCTCTTTTTGGATCTCAATACAATGTTCTCCCCCTCTCTTGTGGAGATCTATTCGATGTAAACTCTTTTTGCGGTGTGTTTGTCGAGATCCGATGAATTGTGGGTTTATGATCAAGTTTATCTATGAATAATATTTGAATCTTCTCTGAATTCTTTTATGTATGATTGAGTTATCTTTGCAAGTCTCTTCGAATTATCAGTTTGGTTTGGCCTACTAGATTGGTCTTTCTTGCCATGGGAGAAGTGCTTAGCTTTGGGTTCAATCTTGCGGTGTTCTTACCCAGTGACAGAAAGGGTTGCAAGACACGTATTGTATTGTTGCCATCGAGGATAACAAGATGGGGTTTATATCATATTGCATGTGTTTATCCCTCTACATCATGTCATCTTGCTTAATGCGTTACTCTGTTCTTATGAACTTAATACTCTAGATGCAGGCAGGAGTCGGTCGATGTGTGGAGTAATAGTAGTAGATGCAGGCAGGAGTCGGTCTACTTGTTATGGACGTGATGCCTATATACATGATCATGCCTAGATAATCTCATAACTATGCGCTTTTCTATCAATTGCTCGACAGTAATTTGTTCACCCACCGTAATACTTATGCTATCTTGAGAGAAGCCTCTAGTGAAACCTATGGCCCCCGGGTCTATCTCTTATCATATTTGCTTTCAATCTACCTTTATTTGCATCTTTACTTTTTGCATCTATATTATAAAATACCAAAAATATATTTATCTTATCATACTATCTTTATTAGATCTCACTTTCGCAAGTGGCCGTGAAGGGATTGACAACCCCTTTATTGCGTTGGTTGCGAGTTCTCAGTTTGTTTGTGTAGGTGCGTGGGACTTTTGAGGAGCCTCCTACTGGATTGATACCTTGGTTCTCAAAACTGAGGGAAATACTTACGCTACACTTTGCTGCATCACCCTCTCCTCTTCGAGGAAAACCAACGCAAGCTCAAGACGTAGCAAGAAGGATTTCTGGCGCCGTTGCCGGGGAGGTCTTCGCTCAAGTCAAGACATACCAAGTACCCATCACAAACCCATCTCCCTCGCATTTACATTATTTGCCATTTGCCTCTCGTTTTCCTCTCCCCCACTTCACCCTTGCCGTTTTATTCGCCCTCTCTTTCCCAATCTCCTCCTCTCTTTTCGCTTGCCGTTTTTCTGTTTGCTTGTGTGTTGGATTACTTGTTGCCATGGCGCAAGATAATACCAAATTGTGTGACTTCTCGAATACCAATAATAATGATTTCCTTAGTACTCCGATTGCTCCTCTTAATGATGTTGAGTCTTGTGAAATCAATACCGCTTTGCTGAATCTTGTTATGAAAGATCAATTCGCCGGCCTTCCTAGTGAAGATGCCGCTACTCATCTAAACAATTTTGTTGATTTGTGTGATATGAAAAAGAAGAAAGATACGGATAACAATATTGTCAAATTGAAGTTATTTCCGTTTTCACTTAGAGATCGTGCTAAAGTTTGGTTTTCGTCTTTGCCTAAAAATAGTATTGATTCTTGGAACAAGTGCAAAGATGCTTTTATCTCTAAGTATTTTCCTCCCGCTAAGATCATCACTCTTAGGAACGATATTATGAATTTTAAACAACTTGATCATGAGCATGTTGCCCAATCTTGGGAAATAATGAAATTGATGCTTCGCAATTGCCCTACACATGGTTTGAATTTATGGATGATCATACAAAAATTTATGCCGGTTTGAACTTTGCTTCTAGAAATCTCTTAGATTCAGCCGCACGGGGCACGTTTATGGAAATTACGTTAGGAGATGCTACAAAATTGCTTGATAATATTATGGCTAATTATTCTCAATGGCACACCGAAAGATCTTCTAGTAAAAAAGTGCATGCTATAGAAGAAATCAATGTTTTGAGTGGAAAGATGGATGAACTTATGAAGATGTTTGCTACTAAAAATACTCCTCTTGATCCCAATGATATGCCTTTGTCTTCCTTGATTGAGAATAATAATGAATCTATGGATGTGAATTTTGTTGGTAGGAATAGTTTTGGAAACAATGCTTATAGAGGAAATTTTAATGCTAGACCGTTCCCTAGTAATCCCTCTAATAATTATGGAAATTCCTACAATAATTCTTATGGTAATTTTAATAAGATGCCCTCTGATTTTGAGAATAGTGTGAAAGAATTTATGATTTCTCAAAAGAATTTTAATGCTTTGCTTGAAGAAAAATTGCTCAAAGTTGATGATTTGGCTAGGAACGTTGATAGACTTTCGCTTGATGTTAATTCTCTTAAACTTGGATCTTCTTCTCCTAAGCATGATATCAATGAGTCTCTCAAAGTAATGAGAATTTCCATTGACGAGTGCAAGGAAAGAACCGCTAGATTGCGTGCTAAAAAAGAAAGCTTTATAAAAGCGTGTTCTTCTAGTCTTCATGAAAATAATGATGAGGATCTTAAAGTTATTGATGCGTCTCCGATTAGATCTATGTTTTGCAATATGAATTTTGATGATTATGGGAGTGATGATGAATCAACTTTGCCTAGAAGGCGTCCCAAAAATTCGGAGTCTTTAGATCTTGATGTTAAATTTGGTAAAAGTGAGATTGGAGAATCCTCAACTTCTAATAATATTGAACCTACTATCTCGGATTTCAAGGAATTTGATTATGATAATTGCTCTTTAAAAGGTTGTATTTCCTTGTTGCAATCCGTTGTTAATTCTCCTCATGCTTATAGTCAAAATAAAGCTTTTACCAAACATATTGTTGATGCCTTGATGCAATCTTATGATGAAAAACTTAATTTGGAAGTTTCTATACCTAGAAAACTTAATGATGAGTGGGAACCTACTATAAAGATTAGAATTAAAGATTATGAGTGTTTTGCTTTGTGTGATTTGGGTGCTAGTGTTTCCACGATTCCGAAAACTTTATGTGATATTCTAGGTTTCCATGATCTTGATGATTGCTCTTTAAATTTGCACCTTGCGGATTCCACCATTAAAAAGCCTATGGGAAGGATCAATGATGTTCTTATTGTTGCAAATAGAAATTTGGTGCCCGTAGATTTTATCGTTCTTGATATAGATTGCAATCTTTCTTGCCCTATTATTCTTGGTAGACCTTTCCTTAGAACGATTGGTGCGATTATTGATATGAAGGAAGGGAATATTAGATTCCAATTTCCATTAAAGAAAGGCATGGAGCACTTTCCAAGAAAGAAAGTCAAATTACCTTATGAATCTATCATGCGTGCTACTTATGAATTTAGTGCCAAAGATGGCACTCGTTAGATCTATCTTTGCTTTTATGCCTAGCTAGGGGCGTTAAACGATAGCGCTAGTTGGGAGGCAACCCAATTTTCTTTATGTTTTTTGTTTTTGCTCCTGTTTAGTAATAAATCTTGCATCTACCTTCTGTTTAGATGTGTTTTTATCTTTTAATTAGTGTTTGTGCCAAGTAGAACCTATAGGATAACCTACGATGATAGTTGATTTGATTCTGCTGAAAAACAGAAACTTTGCACGCACGAATATAATTTTGTTAAATCACAGGAACGTGATTTTGCGTTGATTCTTTTTGCTGCTGTTCAATAAACAAATTTTCCAGGACTTCCTATTTTGGTAGGATTTTTAGAGTTCCAGAAGTTTGCGTTAGTTACAGATTGCTACAGACTGTTCTGTTTTTGACAGATTCTGTTTTTCGTGTGTTGTTTGCTTATTTCAATGCATCTATGGCTAGTAATTCAGTCTATGAACCATAAAGAAGTTGGAATACAGTAGGTTTAACACCAAATATAAATAAAGAATGAGTTCATTGCAGTACCTTATGTGGTGGTTTTGTTTTCTTTCACTAACGGAGCTTATAAGATTTCCTGTTGAGTTTTGTGTTGTGAAGTTTTCAAGTTTTGGGTAAAGCTTTTATGGACTATGGAATAAGGAGTGGCAAGAGCCTAAGCTTGGGGATGCCCATGGCACCCCAAGATATTCAAGGATAGCCAAAAGCCTAAGCTTGGGGATGCCCCGGGAAGGCATCCCCTCTTTCGTCTTCGTTCATTGGTAACTTTACTTGGAGCTATATTTTTATTCGCCACATGATATGTGTTTTGCTTGGAGCGTCGTGTATTATATTAGTCTTTGCTTTTTAGTTTACCACAATCATCCTTGCTGTACACACCTTTTGGGAGAAGCCTATTTGATTAGAATTTGCTAGAATACTCTATGTGCTTCACTTATATCTTTTGAGCTTGATAGTTTTTGCTCTAGTGCTTCACTTATATCTTTTAGAGCACGGTGGTGTCTTAATTTTGAAGAAATTGCTAGTCTCTCATGCTTCACTTATATTATTTTGAGAGTCTTTTAGAACAGCATGGTATTTGCTATGATCATAAAGTTGGTCCTAGAATGATGAGCATCCAAGTTGGGTATAATAAAAACTATCATAGAAAGTGAATTGGATGCTATGATCAATTTGATGCTTGATAATTGTTTTGAGATATGGAGGTAGTGATATTAAAGTCATGCTAGTTGGGTGATTATGAATTTAAAGAATGCTTGTGTTGAAGTTTGTGATTCCCGTAGCATGCACGTATGGTGAACCGCTTTGTGATGAAGTTGGAGCACAATTTTATTTATTGATTGTCTTCCTTATGAGTGGCGGTCGGGGACGAGCGATGGTCTTTTCCTACCAATCTATCCCCCTAGGAGCATGCGCGTAGTGCTTTGGTTTTTGATGACTTCTAAATTTTTGCAACAAGTATATGAGTTCTTTTGATTAATGTTGAGTCCATGGATTATACGCACTCTTTCACCCTTCCACCATTGCTAGCCTCTCTTGTATCGTGCAATTTCGCCGGTACCATACACCCACCATTTACCTTCCTCAAAACAGCCACCATACCTACCTATTAGGGCACTTCCATAGCCATTCCGATATATATTGCCATGCAACTTTCCACCGTTCCGTTCATATGACACGCATTACTTTTGTCATAATGCTTTTTGCATGATCATGTAGTTGACATTGTATTTGTGGCAAGGCCACTTTAATAATTTTCATACATGTCGCTCTTGATTCACTGCATATCCCGGTACACCGCCGGAGGCATTCATATAGAGTCATATCTTGTTCTAGCTTTGAGTTGTAAATCCATAAAAGTGTGATGATCTTCATTATTAGAGCATTGTCCTAGTGAGGAAAGGATGATGAAGACTATGATTCCCCCACAAGTCGGGATGAGACTTCAGACTTTACAAAAAGAAAAAATAGGAAGAAAAAAGAGAAAGGCCAAAAAAAGGCCAAAGAAAAAGAAAAAAGAAGAAGAAAATAAAAAATGAGAGAAAAAGAGAGAAAGGACAATGCTACTATCTCTTTTTCCACACTTGTGCTTCAAAATAGCACCATGATCTTCATGTTAGAGAGTCTCATATGTTGTCACTTTCATATACTAGTGGGAATTTTTCATTATAGAACTTGGCTTGTATATTCCAATGATGGGCTTCCTCAAAGTGCCCTAGGTCTTCGTGAGCAAGCAAGTTGGATGCACCCCACTAAGTTTCTTTTATTGAGCTTTCATATATTTATAGCTCTAGTGCATCCGTTGCATGGCAATCCCTACTCACTCGCATTGATATCTATTAGTGGGCATCTCCATAGCCCGTTGATACGCCTAGTTGATGTGAGACTATCTTCTCCTTTTTGTCTTCTCCACAACCACCATTCTATTCCACATATAGTGCTATGTCCATGGCTCACGCTCATGTATTGCGTGAAAGTTGAAAAAGTTTGAGATTATTAAAGTATGAAACAATTGCTTGGCTTGTCATCGGGGTTGTGCATGATTAAATACTTTGTGTGATGAAGATAGAGCATAGCCAGACTATATGATTTTGTAGGGATAACTTTCTTTAGCCATGTTATTTTGAGAAGACATGATTACTTTGATTAGTATGCTTGAAGTATTACTATTTCTTATGTCAATATGAACTTTTATTTTGTATTCATTTGGATCTGAACATTCATGCCACAATAAAGAAAATTACATTATGAATTATGCTAGGTAGCATTCCACATCAAAAATTCTCTTTTTATCATTTACCTACTCGAGGACGAGCAGGAATTAAGCTTGGGGATGCTTGATACGTCTCCAACGTATCTATAATTTTTTATTGTTCCATGCTATTATATTACCCCTTTTGGATGTTTATGGGCTTTATTTTACACATTTATAACATTTTTGGGACTAACCTACTAACCGGAGGCCCAACCCATATTGCTGTTTTTTTGCCTATTTCAGTATTTCGAAGAAAAGGAATATCAAACAAAGTCCAAACGGAATGAAACCTTCGGGAGCGTGATTTTTGGAACAAATCTGATCCGGAGAGCTTGGAGTGCAAGTCAATAAGCTTCCAAGGGCCCCAAGAGATAGCCCCCCCTGTAGGGCGCGCCCCCTGTCTCGTGGGCCCCTCGGGCGGCCACTGACGTACTTCTTCCTCCTATATATACCTATGTACCCCGAAAACATCCAGGAGCACCACGAAACAAAATTTCCACCGCCGTAACCTTCTGTATCTGCGAGATCCCATCTTGGAGCCTTCTCCTGCACTTTGCCTGAGGGGGAATCAACCACGGAGGGCCTCTACATAAACATCCTTGCCCCTCCGATGAGTTGTGAGTAGTTTACCTCAGACCTACGGGTCCATAGTTATTAGCTAGATGGCTTCTTCTCTCTTTTTGGATCTCAATACAATGTTCTCCCCCTCTCTTGTGGAGATCTATTTGATGTAAACTCTTTTTGTGGTGTGTTTGTCGAGATCCGATGAATTGTGGGTTTATGATCAAGTTTATCTATGAATAATATTTGAATCTTCTCTGAATTCTTTTATGTATGATTGAGTTATCTTTGCAAGTCTCTTCGAATTATCAGTTTGGTTTGGCCTACTAGATTGGTCTTTCTTGCCATGGGAGAAGTGCTTAGCTTTGGGTTCAATCTTGCGGTGTTCTTACCCAGTGACAGAAAGGGTTGCAAGACACGTATTGTATTGTTGCCATCGAGGATAACAAGATGGGGTTTATATCATATTGCATGTGTTTATCCTCTACATCATGTCATCTTGCTTAATGCGTTACTCTGTTCTTATGAACTTAATACTCTAGATGCAGGCAGGAGTCGGTCGATATGTGGAGTAATAGTAGTAGATGCATGCAGGAGTCGGTCTACTTGTTATGGATGTGATGCCTATATAAATGATCATGCCTAGATAATCTCATAACTATGCGCTTTTCTATCAATTGCTCGACACTAATTTGTTCACCCACCGTAATACTTATGCTATCTTGAGAGAAGCCTCTAGTGAAACCTATGGCCCCCGGGTCTATCTCTTATCATATTTGCTTTCAATCTACCTTTATTTGCATCTTTACTTTTTGCATCTATCTTATAAAATACCAAAAAAATATTTATCTTATCATACTATCTTTATTAGATCTCACTTTCGCAAGTGGTCGTGAAGGGGTTGACAACCCCTTTATTGTGTTGGTTGCGAGTTCTCAATTTGTTTGTGTAGGTGCGTGGGACTTTTGAGGAGCCTCCTACTGGATTGATACCCTGGTTCTCAAAACCGAGGGAAATACTTACGCTACACTTTGCTGCATCACCCTCTCCTCTTCGAGGAAAACCAACGCAAGCTCAAGACGTAGCACTCCCACAGTATGCTCTCGTAGACTGTCGTCCTCTAGCCGCGCCGCCACCTCTGGCTACGTTCTTGTAGAGGTGCACGGCGGTCAACGCCGCCACCACTGGCGATGTTCGTGTGGAGACGCACGGCGGTCAGCTTCTCCCACGGTACGCGCATTCTAGACTGAGGCCCCGTTCATGTCGGTGTAGCGTTGAATGTTAGCTGATAGACACTGTTAATCTAACTGTTTGCCGAAGTAGTTTACTGTCAATATGCTCTGCTTAAGAAGCTTCCTTGCCCTATTCTACACTCAATCTGCTTAGCTGAGATGGCATGCCAAGGCCGATTAGTTGCTAAAATATCCTGCCATATATTTATTGTGACGTAGATTGACATGGTCTAGTAGCCAATCTGTTAGGTGAAATAGCTCTACACCGTTTTATACTCGATCTTTGTTGCTGCGATGGCCTTCGATACTTCGACGGTTGTGTGCTCGGCCTCGTTGACTGCTGAAACAGCCTGCATAATTTAGCACTCAAATCTGTTTGCTGAATTAGCTTTACATATTTAGTTACTTAGATCTGCTCGTCCAAATATCTTGTCGTAGCTTTAGACATCGACCTAGGTATTTTTTTCTGGACTTCATAGAAAAGCATATATGTTTTTCTTGTAATATCTAGTAGAAGAACTAATTTGTATGTCTAACAGATGGACAGGACTTGGATAACTTCTGCTCGAAGATTCTCCGCTGCATATGTCGAGGGGGTTGAAAACTTCATGAACTTTATCAGAGCTGAGTACGGTGGTCCGAAATCAGATGTGCTCTACCCATGTAGCAGTTGTATGAATTCAGTTACAAGACCCCAGTCAACTGTGCAAAATCATCTACACTTGTATGGGATGTCAGTCACATATACTAGGTGGGTTCATCATGGTGAAGCTGTGAACATCAATGTTATTGACTACGTGGAAGCAGCAGATCACCATCTTGATCTGCCTGATGCTCAGGTGGAAGAGGAGGAGGTGGTGGTGGTGGCGGAGCCAGTGAGTTTGACCAACATTGAAACAATGCTACGAAATGCTCGTGCATTCCGTGAACTTTCACCTGCAGAAGAAAAACGGTGGGCCGGCATGTTCGAACAATGCAACGTTGCTGTCACCCCAGGAAATAAGCTGTCAGTATTCTCAGCTATGGTCACCTTTCTTCAGGTGAAGACATCTGAGCGGATGACCAACAAATCATTCGATGCGATGTTGGCTGCTTTCCGCAAATCTTTCCCAGATGCGTCTGAGCTGCCACACACCTACAGTAAAATGAAGAATTTAATTCGTGCAGTTGGAATTGGATATGATATGATCCATGTTTGTAAGAATAATTGTGTTCTGTTCCGGAAGGATTATGCCAACTTAAGTGAATGCCCGAAATGCAAATCATCAAGATGGAAAGATGGTGATGCTGTGAAGAGGATTCCTCATAATGTTCTGAGACATTTTCCAATTACACCAAGATTGCAGAGGTTGTTTCATGATGCTGAAACAAGAGAGGATGTACTGTGGCATTCCAGGAACCAGGAGTACAGAGATCAGAATGTAATGAGCCATCCATCTCATGGTAGTGAGTGGAAAAGCTTCAATGATAAACACAAAGAGTTTGCTGCTGACCCGAGAAACATTAGACTTGGCTTAGCTTCAGATGGATTTAACCCATTTGGCCACCAGAGTGCCACATATAGCATGTGGCCAGTGCTTGTTATCCCTTACAACATGCCTCCAAATGTCTGCACCAAAGAATCAAACTACATGATGACCTTGCTCATCCCAGGTCCAAAAAGTCCTGGAAAGGATTTTGATTTGTTCATGGAGCCTCTTGTGGAGGAACTTCAACAGCTATGGAAGGGTGTTCTCACTCGAGACCTATATAGCAGCCCACCAGCTGATTTCTTTCTGTGTGTTGTTGTAATTTGGTGCATCCATGATTATCCGGCTTTGGGCACTATGTCAGGGCGAACGACACATGGTTACAATGCATGTGTTCGCTGTGACAGGAATCCGCTGTCATACGCAATACTTAGCAAGATCTGTTACATTGGACACCGTCGTTTCCTTGCCAAGGACAAGCCGCATCCTAGAAAATACCGAAGACATGTGTTCAATGCAAAGCATGAAAACCGTGATGCGCCAAAGAGGCTCACCGCCGATGAGTTGCAAGTGGAATTAGAGAAGGTCAGGCATATTACACCAGGAAACCATCCTGGTAATGGTAGCGGGAAAAGGAAGCATGGCACAGTAGAAGAGAGATTATTGTTTACCCGTAGGTCCACTTTGTGGGACTTGGAGTATTGGAAAGATTTGGATCTGCGACATAATCTTGATGTGATGCACACTGAGAAAAATATATGTGACAGCATTATCGGCACACTTCTTAACATTGAAGGCAAGACGAAAGATACCTTAAAATCTAGGATTGATTTGACACACCTGGGTATCAGAAAGGATTTGCAGGTGCAAGATGAAGGTAAACCACGGGATATGGCACCAACTGTGTACGTCTTGGACAAGGTAAAAAGAAAAGAATTTTGCGAGGTCCTGTCACGTCTGAGATTCCCACATGGATTTGCTTCCAACCCTGAAAGGAGAGTCAGTGCAGATGGAAACAAGGTACAAGGGTTGAAAACTCATGACTGCCACGTCCTACTTCAAAGGGTTTTACCTGTTATCCTTAGAGGATTGGGCCGCCCTGACTTATACAGAGCAGTTGCAGAGTTGGGACAATTCTTCAGGGAACTCTGCAGTAGAAATATCAGGATAGATGCTTTGGAGCGTCTTAGAGACAAGATACCAACTATCCTATGCGACCTTGAGAAGATATATCCTCCAGCCTTCTTTGATGTGATGGTGCATTTGGCTGTTCATCTACCTGATGAGGCACTACTTAGAGGTCTAGTACAGTATGGCTGGATGTACCCTATTGAAAGGCGGCTAGGCACTTTCAAGGGCTATGTTAGGAACAGAGCTAGACCCGAGGGTTCCATTGCAGAGGCCTACATTGCTACAGAAGCGTTGACATTCTGCTCAAAATACATTGAAACAGCTGATCAGCTTAGCAAAGAGGTGGGTGAAGACAATCCCGGGCTCAATGTTTTCGATTATTCTGTTCGAGTTACAGGGAAGAGTCGACAAGAGGACAAACCTAAAGATTTGGACAAAATGGTTTGGTATGTGTTGAATAACTGTCCTGAGATACTACCTTATATCAAGTAAGTGCAGTACTGCAGCTTATACATCGTAATCTACTAAACTTGCAGCACATTCTTATATATTTAGATGTTTGACGCGATCACTATGTTGTGCAGCATCTACAAAGAGGAGTTACTGCCGCAAAATCCAAGAAACATTGACAAACTGGTTATGGCAGGATTTGCGAAATGGTTCAAGAACCATGTAAGCTTTTGAAGTGCACTGTCAGTTTTTTTAATATATTGAGTACATAAGATGATCAGCTTGTCTATTTTCTAACCATAGGTTAAGAAGATGCGGGAGGATGGGCAGGCAGTTGATGATGCCCTTTACTCACTAGCAATGGGTCCTGATACTCGGGTAAGACATTATGAATCTTGCGTTGTTGGAGATGTGCGCTACAACACCCTTGCACGAGACGAAGGCAGGAAGACACAAAACAGTGCCATCATGAGCACGGATACGTATGACAAAGAGACAACTGAAATGTATGCTAACATAACAGACATTGTTCAGTTGCAGTATATCTCCAGTTTCGAGGATCATCGGTGTGTGGTTCTGTTGTGTTGTCGTTGGTATAACCTGTTTTCCAGGATCGCAAAACCCAGAGCTGATGATTATTTCAAATCCATCAATGTCAAGGCGGCGTACCAGACCAACGAGCCTTTTATTTTGGCAAATCAAGAAACACAGATATTTTTCTTGGAAGACACATTTGCACGTAGCGATGACTGGAGAGTATTGCAAAGGTTTGAGCAGAGGAATTCGTTTAATGAAGTTGCACAACAAGATGATGCTTACACTGCTCCTGATGTACAAGATAACACAGATGTTCCTAATATCTTTGAGAACCATCACGTCAATGACGCCGGCAAAAAGATTGTCTGTCGTGTTGTGGACATACAAGAGTTGATCAAGAAGAAGCCAACGTTCGAGGATGTTGAGGACGAAGAAGAAGATGACACCATGGGGAATTACGATTCAGACTGATACACATGGCGAAGATGTTGACGCTACTGCTGCAGATGATGATTACATTGCTTTTGTCGTATTTGCCTGTCAGAAGACGTTTTTTTATCTACTATGTGAAATTGTGTTTGCTATGACAACTGAAACCTGATGAACATGTTTTTTAGTATTTTGCTGTGAGAACATCACTTGTTATGTATGTTGATTTGTGTTTGGTGATTGTATGACAACTAAAAAATGATGACATTGTTTTTTACTTGTACTCATATTTGGCTGTGAAACTTGAATTTGATGACATAGTTTGATGTTGGACTGCAATTTGCTCAACGTCTTCGAATGAGAACAAAGCTGACCCGACAGGGCCTTTGCTATTTATTTATTTATAAGAGCAAAAGGGGATACCCCCTGATTTCCGTTAATAGAAATCATTAGATGTTCACAACACTACGCCCAGCCTGCTACACAGGTTTCATTCATTACTAGTTTCAGCAAAGTGCTCATGTCGTAGCCACTGAATACATCACGAGTGCTACATACACTGCAAATAAAGAGGCAATCATCCTACAGAGCACATCGATTTTGCCCATTATCTTCACAAGCTCTTTCATCTCCTCATTGCTGTCAAGGCCGTTCAGCAGCTGTTGCTTGGCCATGATCAGAGGAACTGCATCTTTAACCTTCTACTCTGCATCTTCCTCTTCTGTCGTTCCTTCAGTTACTTGTCCAACACCCCAACCTGCTGGTATTGGGATTCCTCGGCTAACCAAATAATCAGCGTAGTTGCATTCCCCCACATCAGCAACTTCCCAGAAATACAAATCACACGAATCTTCCCTTTTCTGCACGAATCAAATTGGAAGATCATCAACCAAACTATTAAAAAAATCAGCAACTGAAAGCAGCAGAACAACACTTAAACATATTATTACCCCATGATTCGGGCATTTGTAGAAGACTCGGCCAGGGTTGCGGATTGTGGTTGAGACGCGACGGATGACTCTGCGTGATTTGCAGCAGTGGCACCACACCAACGGCAGCGGGTTGCGATGAGCAATCGACTGCGGTGCGCGTGCCGGCGGGGGTGTGATGAGACCCACAGGCGATGGTACGGGTGGCGACTTGGCGCATATCTGGTTGTTGCCTGCTGAAGAGCAGGTGGACGAGCAGCCAGCGGACATGGTTGCTGCGGCCAGAGCTTCTGATGCTAGGCAGAGTAAGTAGAGAAGAGGAGAAGCGAACGTTGGATATGTCAGTTTCATTACTTGCAGAGTAGCATAGCACCATATATAGTCATAGTCTAGGTTTGGATTCGAACCAGCTACAGGAGCACGTCTTTCTTTTTTCTAAAACTCGGCAACGTCTCTTTACTGGTACACTAGCTTGTTCTGTACGCCTTCCCAAGTCTTTGATTTTCTTTCCCTTTTTTTGCAAGGAAGGAAGGAGGACAAAATTGAGAGTTCCTCGGACTCGAACCCAAGACCTCTCGGTTGAAAACCAAGGGTGCTAGTCACTTATGTGGCGAACATTCCCTGTGAGGAGGACGGCAGATGAACACATTTTCCTTGCAGTTTTCTTCCTATATATAAAAAATTATGCTACTTGGTGTCCGCTTAGTCAAAAAACGATTGTGCCAACCTTCACCGTTGGATTGACATTCAACGTCTGTCGCGTTTCTTCAGTCTCATCTTCCTCGAGCCGCCAAAGCCAAACCAGCACCGGCGGGACCGCCTGCTCCTGCCTCCCACCGCTGGTTGTGATCTTCCCCGGCTCCTGTTCGTTCCCGTCTGAGGCCTCACCATCGTCCTCCGCCTTGGTTCGCTCGTCGCGGCGCCGTCCTCCGGTGTTGTCAACATGGTCAACAACCGAGAGGAATAAGGAGATGACTGTACATGGTGACGATGACAGTAGGGACCCAGCAGCGTGCGCAGTAATTTTGTTTTTAGGGATGAAGAAGGGTATCAACTGGGTTGTGCGGGACCTATGGCCCGTCTAGCCCAGGCTTTTATTTCATATGTTTAGCACATGACCAGCCCAGTTTGTTTTTTTCCTTTCTGAAAAATGGCTAGCCATCTATTTTGTTTTTTGCAAAATAACCAACATAGGCCTACTTGCTTTTCTACGCCCTGCTGAGCCGGAAATCTTTCAAGACGAGGAGGGATGCATTTTGCCCAGAAAATGGGCTATAAGTAATAAGAAATGGGCTGTAAAATGAAAAAAATACAGCAAACAGGCAATTAGTTCCAAAATACTATTTTCTTTCGGATTTTGATATTTTAAATTTCATTGTTTTTGTGCGGGTAAAATTTCATTGAATTTAAATTAAGGTATATTTAGATTTAAAATTAATTTGAATCTGGCTAGAAATTTCGGGTAGTATGCTGTTTGGGACAGATTTGGAGGCTGACTTGTGGGTCTACTAGGTTGACATGTACTTTGGCTTTGTCAACTTAGTCCACAAACGATTCTAGCAGCAGTAACCGTTGGATGTTAATCCAACGGCCGTGCTGCTTTTTCAATATCTGATCTTTTTGCTCCAGCCGCCCAAACCAGCTCCGGTGGGACTGCCTGCTCCGGCCTCCCGTGGCCGGATGTGCTGCCGCACAGGCCGCACCGCCCCACCCTACTTCATTGCTGGCCAGGCCATTCCTCTACTCACCCACACCTCCTGTTATTTTCCGGCGACGGCAGCCGGACCAGTAAACCCTCGTACTCCCCACCACGTGGGCAACCATTGCCGAGTCTTCCCCAGCTCCGTGTCGTTCCATTCCTAGGCCTCGCCGTCGTCCACCGCCATGGTGCTCTCGGCGCGGCCTGGTCAACATGGTCAACGAAGGACATCCATCGGCCGTGGACTGTACGCGCAAAATAATGATTCCTCCACCTGACAGCTGGGACCCACCGGAAGGGCCTCTGTATTTCGTGAAAAAAATGTTCCCCCCACTGACATGTCGGACCCACCAGCTATATCTTCACACGCAAGGAAGTGCCTCCTTATTACGCACAAAAAAGTGAATACCCACCCTGCTAGTTGGGACCCACCATAGTGGGAGGATGACTTGTGGGCCAACTAAGTTGACGGGGACGGAGGGCTTTGTCAACTTAGTCAATATGAACGATTCTAGCTCCAGTGACCGTATGATGTCCATCCAATGGCCGTAGTGCTTCTTTAACCTCTGGTCTTCTTGCTCCAGCCGCCCAAAGCAGCGCCGGTCATGCCGCATGCTCCTGCCTCCCGTGGTCGGTTGTGCTGCCGTGGAGGCCTCAC
Organism: Triticum aestivum; assembly: GCF_018294505.1. Taxonomy (NCBI): domain Eukaryota; kingdom Viridiplantae; phylum Streptophyta; class Magnoliopsida; order Poales; family Poaceae; genus Triticum; species Triticum aestivum. The sequence continues at coordinate 407,867,331 of NC_057798.1, forward strand.
CGCCCCTACTATTCCCACCGCTGGCCAGGCCCTGCGGCGGCGGCAGCCTCACACCGCAGTCGAACTAGTGAACCCTCGTACTCCTCTCCGCGCGGGCTTCCGCTGCCGCGTCCCCGGCTCCGTGTCGTCCCCTTCCTAGGCCTCGCCATTGTCCACCGCCGTGGTGCTCTCAACGCGGCCTGGTCAACATGGTCAAGGAACGACTTCCATCGGACGTGGACTGTATGTGGAGAGGCTGACTGCTGGGAACACGGCCGCAGCAAGGAAGTGCCTCCTTATTACGCAGAAAATAATGATTCCTCCCCCTGATAGCTGGGACCCACCGGACGGGCCACTATATTTCATGGAAAAAACATTTCCCCCTGACTACTGGGACCCACTAGCTTCATCTTCGCACGCAAGGAAGTGCGTCCGGGCAAAAAAACGATTCGCCCCCTGACTACTGGGACCCACCAGCTACACCTTCGCACGTAAGGAAGTGCGTCTGGGCAAAAAAACAAAATGATTTGCCCCCCTGACTGATGGGACCCACCAACTACATCTTCGCAGGCAAGGAAGTGCCTGACAGTCGGGACCCACCTGGTCGAAGCGTACGTAGCGTTGTCATCCTGGTCACGAATGTGTACGTACATACTGGTCGATGTAGAGGCATGCACGTGTCGTAGTAGAGGCGCGCACGTGTCGTAGTAGAGGCGCGCACGTAGAATGTACACGTACGTACATCGGCCAGGGTGTAAGAAAGAAAATATGGCCACGTATGTGTACATACGGGCGGGGTCTCGAACGCCTACTCGCGCATACGTACGACCAGGGCTCATGTACATGGCTGGGTCGGAATGGAGAAACAGGGTCGTCATCGTGTTCATGGGGAGGCAACGGAATGCGTTGTGTTCATGGGGAGGCAACGGAATGCGTCGTGTTCATCAGGAGGCAACGGAACGCGTGGGAGCCAACCGGCTTGGCGGAACAGGTGATGGAAACGAGGCCTGGCATACCGCAGAACGGAAGAAACGGCCTTGTGTTCGACCGGCCATGTTCGGAACGGGGTCCTGTTGATCGGGAGGGGTGTGGCGTACCGCAAAACGGACGAAACGGCCTCCTACGGTCAAAACGGGGGTCATGTTGATCGGGAGGGGTGTGGCGTACCGCAAAACGGACCTCCTACGCTCGAAACGGGGGTCCTGTTCATCGGGAGGGGTGTGGCGTACCGTAAAACGGACGAAACGGACCTACGGTCGAAACGGGGTCCTGTTCATCGGGAGGGGTGTGGCGTACCGCAAAACGGACGAAACGGACCTCCTACGGTCGAAACGGGAGTCCTGTTCATCGGGAGGCATACCGCAAAACGGGACTCCACGAGATACTGTTCATCTCCACCGTCGACCTCCTCTAGCCTCCACGGGCTACCGTCGACCTCCTCCAACCTCCACAGGCTCCTGTTCATCCAGCCTCCACCGCGCGCTACTCCACCGGCTACTGTTCAACCACCCCTCCACGGGCACCCCTCCACCGTCTACTGTTCATCCAGCCCTCCACACCACGGGGTCATGTTCAACCACCCCTCCACGGGCACCCCTCCACCATCTACTGTTCATCCAGCCCTCCACACCACACAGTCCTGTTCATCCAGAGGCAACGCCACCGCTCACTGTTCATCCAAACCGCCCCGCAACGCTCACTGTTCATCTAATCGATCGGCTTCAGTTAGCAGCAGTAGCGAAGGAATCGCTCGATCAGGTTCAGTTAACAGCCATCGATCTATCGCTCGGGTTCAGTAACGCGTAGCCTGCAGTGCAATCGCTCGGGTTCAGTTAGAGCCCAACGCCTCGCTCGGGTTTAGTTAGAGCCAACGCCTCGCACGTGTACGAGAGAAACGCGCATCGCTCGGCCCCCGACCTCCCACCGTAACCGACAACTCCCCGAAATTTTCCTCGACCTCGCTTCTACCACGGTTTTTTCCGTCATGGACGACCCAAAGAATGTCATACAGCTGCGTCTCCAGCCCGCCCAGGATGAAAAGCCCATTTTCTGTCATGATTTTTATCATAGAAGTAGGAGCCACCACATCTATGATGATACCGGGTTTTGTCACAATTATCGTCATAGAAGTGTCATATGTATGACAGAAAAAAATTCCTTCGGCCCAAAATGTCACGGATGTGTCTTTCTTTTGTAGTGTGAGTACCATGTTGGCTTTGATGAGCGGGTGTATCTACAGAAAGGTTTGAAGGAATTTGTCATTGAGAGTAGCCTGAAGTCTCAGTAAGTTGTTGTCCTCAACTTATTTGAAGTTGGGAATCGTATGTTTGAAATCACATTTGATGTGATTGGTTAAGATTTGAGGTGTACTATAATAAGTACTTTTGTGGGTTGAATGCTTCATCATATCACTGGTACAACGAGCTGCTATACAAATGGTTTTTAACCCCTTTCCGCGATGGAGTTTTAAACCGTCGCGAGGACAATGTGGGCGGTAGGGGGTCCTTCCCACACGACCCAGAAACCGTCGGGGATAGGGAGTAGCAATGCATACATTTTTCATAACTAAGTGCATGTGTTACCGGCATGTATCCCAAACGCGAGCGTTCAGACAACTGTTTGTGATATCTCGCATATCCCAAACACTCCATCCTTGCTACTCGTTTGTGCTTGCATTACCATCACAATCGGTCTTTCGTGGTAATATGTTTACGCTACGCGCCCCATCACAAACAGTTCACCATTATAGAATGTGTATGATAAGAAGACAATCACACACATTTACTTTTCCTCGACTGTATGCGATTTGATGTAAGAGTGCATATAGTTATCCCTATAAAACTATATGTGAAGCTTGAATATATCCCACACGATTCATCCACGGTACTCGCATTGGATGAGGGCCTATCGCACGCGTTCTTCTATAAGCAAATATTTACGATGCACACGACATCGTAAACAGTCCATAATTGCCAAGCCTGTGTGATAAGGTGACTTTCGCAAATATTTAATAATAAGTTACTGTGTGCACTGATCTTGTTAGTCTCACATGTTTCTTCTTGGATGATCGTGTGTGCAGTAGAGATTCATCGCACATGTAGTGGATCTGAGAAACGTGTCTGATCTCCACGTTTATCGTAGATATTTTGCTTTAACAAACCGTGTGCAGTATACTAGCTTGCAGAAACTAATTTATCCCTAATTTAATCCTTGCATTTAAAAAATATAGATTTTGAATTTGAAAGTAAGCAAACACTTATTTCATATTGAACCATGTTTATTAGAAATATAGGTTCAAGCATGAATGCATAATTCAATGCATAGGTACATATACTAAAGAACTACAGAAGCATCAAGTCAAGAATGATGAACCACGGTTGTACTAAAGACTATAAAGAGAGAGGCGAAAGACATTCTGGTTGCAGGAGAAGGTGAAGCGGAATGCCCATATTGTGCCCTCCTCCATGCGTAATGCGCGCATGACTCTAGGCCAACCCCTTGTGATGGCTGCCCGCCCATCCTTCACTATGTTCATTAGGACTTCTCGATGCTCATTGTACTCTTGATGAAATACTTTAACCTTCATTGCGTTTCCACCAATCATGTACTTTGTGAGGTAATCTTGAGTAAACTTCTCTGGGAACCACTGCAAATGAAAAAGATTCAGACATTGTTGTCTAACAACTCACTATGGGTAGTAAAAAGAGAAGGATGTAGAGTTTGTAGTTACCATCCTACAGCTCACTGTTGTTTTGGATAGAACGTATACAAATTATCTGATTGCCATCGTTCGTATCTTTTTTGCTAATAATCCTTGTTAGTTTCCTCACTTGATGTTGGTTCACGAATGTCTCATTGCCCCATATGCAAAAAGGGTCAATGTGTGGATCTTTGCCAAGGATATATTAACCTACAAGCAACAAGTCAATATTAGAAGATAAAAAGTGTCCAGGCTTGGATCTACATTAAGGAACGATGGGGGAGTACAAGCCGAGGGATGAAACTAACCTTGGCAGAAAATCCTGGCCACTCCTGTTATTGTCCTGCATAAGTAGTGGAAAGGCATGATAAGTACAGCAACCTTAACATCCAACAAATATAGCCAAGGTAAACAACATCATCTCCAAATGGTAGCTTGAATGTGTTGGTTTCAACATGCTGTGAAAGAGGATATAAAATATAAGGGAATGTTACCTACAACAGGCTTAACAGCCACCAAATATTGCAATTTGAACTGGTTTTGGTGAAAATGAGTAGAACGTAGCTCATGCTTAAACATCACACTGCATAAATGTGTAAAACTAAAAAAGGTATGTGTTAACTACACCAGGCATAATTGGAACCAAATATAGTCGTTCACACTGCTATTGATGAAATCGAGTTGCACAGGTCCGACCTGCACATAATGAACATCACATTGTGAATGACTAAAATAAACAAGGCATAAATGATTAGTATAACAACCAAATATAACCATTGAAAACTGTACAAAGGCTCACTACAACCAACCTAACAGGAAAATACAGATAAACATGGCATATGCTTCAAAACTGGACAAATGCTCACTGCAACCAACCTAACAAGCAAATACAGATAAACAAGGCATCTGCAAGAAAACTGGACAACTGCTCACTTCAACCAACCTAACAACCAAATACAGATAAACAAGGCATTTGTTTGATAACTGGAAAAATGCTCACTTCAACCAACCTAACAAACAAATATAGATAAAAAAGACATCAACTCACTATAAACAATCAAATATAGCCATTCTTGAAACTAGAGTGGACAATTCATACTTAAACACCACATAGCCCTATTTAACATTACATTTTTGCATAACTGAAATAATTAAACACGACACAGTTAAAACACCGCCTGGCAAAAGCTACAACAACAAAGGGTACGGGTTGGCAAGCTAGAAAAAGTAAGATTTGCTGATAGGATGTTGCCTCACTTGTCATGGACGGGATCCTTCCAATTGGAAGAGCACAAACCCATGGTGCTCTCTCTAATGTTGCAGATGGGTTGTTTCACCTTGGAACACCCTTTGTGGGTGCCCTCCTCGTCGTCGTGGTCGATGAGATCTGACTTGGCAATTGAGGATCCCAAGCCACCGCTGTAGAACTTGTCGGTGTTCTGAAACCAGGGTACCCAGACTTGCCTGCCTGCGGCCCACGGCGTGGCTCTGTCAGTGGCCTGGTATGGCCCATCTTCAGCATCAACAAGACAAGACCCTCGCGAGGGGCCAAGCCTCGCGAGGCGGACCACGCCAAGATCTCTAGAGGGAGCGACCTCCCTAGGCTGGCTCCTGAGGAGCGAAGATTCCTATGCAAGCGCCCATCTCAGGAGGTCCGGATGACATAAGCCATGATAACCACGGCCAAGTGGGCGCCAGCGGGTGCAGAGCAGCAGGTTTCCTCTTTGTTGCAAAGGAGGCAAGCGCAGATGCGGAGTCCCGAGGAATCAACCAAAGGTTTCCATTCTCGTGCTACAAGACCAAGACCGCCAGGACGACAGGATGGATGTCATTGCCGAGCCCACCAGGGCATCACAGCCAGAAGCTTTGCAGGCAAAGACCACCTTTTGTCAGGATAAGATGGACTTCTTGTCCCCTTTCAAATTGGCTGTTGTGGTGTCCCTTCCTGCCTTCATTTCGCTGGAAGAGGAACAAGGCCACTATAAATATAGGTTAGCCACCACCGTAGAATGGCGGATCCATCCGAACCCTCACCAGCTCACACCAACACAAGAACATACCTCTTGAGGTTGTTCTTTCTATGTACTAGTTCATCCTTATCCCATCGCGAGGCTAATCTACCACAAAGCAGTAGTAGGGTCTTACACCGCAAGGTGGCTTGAACCTGGTTAAACTGCTGAGTCCCTTTCCTTCCCGTTCATTGAGCTAGGCTGTGAGAGCGGCGAGTTGGTAGGCTGGAGAGATTGAGTTATTCGGACATGCCCCTGAGTTCGAACCTCTCTTGGGTCTGTGGAGCCCTGAATCCGACATTTTGCACGCCAGGTAGGGGCATGTTGAAGGACTGCCTTCTCGTCGGCTGTGCTCCGTACTCACCGCCTAGCTTCCATGGCCTACGCCGCTCCACTCGCCGCCCCATCGGGCACTCTCGGAGACGCTCCGGGCCTCCGGGCCCTCTCCCCTGCCCTACAACAGGTGCGGTGGCCTCGGAAGTTCAGGACGAACTTGCCGCCGTGATACGATGGCATGGAGGACCCACAGAGTTCCTCCAGGTGTACGCGAAGGCTGTTTGGGCAGTTGTCGGCAATGACAAGGTCGTCGCAAATTGGATACCTATGGCTCTAAGGGAGCACCACGCGCTTGGCTCCTCGACCTGCCAGAATCCTCGGTGGACTCTTGGGAAGAGTTGCGCAACCAGCTCATCGCGCGCTTCGCGGCGCCGATGACCCACGCCGTCACGGCCGTCCTTGGCGGGTTGCAGGCCCTAGCCTCAGACTGCCATGCCAAGCAGTTCTTCCGCTAGGTGGGAGCCGCCCGATCGCCATCGGGCTGGGTGGCGCCTAAGGCCGACCTCACCTTCGACTCAAGGGACCACCCCAAGACCACGGTCGGTGCCGGTGCGCTCCCTATGCTCTGCACCCCCACCATCTGCAACGTAGCAGTCACCAGGACCCTCATCGACAGTGGCGCTGGCCTCAACGTCCTCTCCGTGTAAGCGTTTGGCCTACATCATGTGCCTTATAGCCGGCTCCTCCCCATCAAGCCCTTCCCTGGGGTCATTGACGGCTCCACCCGTCCCCTAGGGAAGATCTGCCTCCCCATCACCTTTGGTACGTGCAGCAACTACCACACCAAGCTCATAGACTTTGACGTCGCCTGCATTGGGCTCTCGTATAACGCCATCCTCGGGTACCCGACCCTCGCCAAGTTCATGGCGACGACTCACCCTGGCTACAAATCATGAAGATGCCGGGAAGTAGCGGTGTCCACACCATCGCGGGGGATACCATGGATGCGCTCTCGGCCCTCAAGCTCACCTTCACGGCCGTGGCGGCCGCATGGCCAACCGGGGAGGGGGCTCCGAAGGGCCCCCGGGCTGCACCAGCAAAGAAGAAGCAATTGTTTTCTCAAGACTGGGCTGGAACAAAGCAGGTGTCGGTCGACGAAGACGGGGGATCGGGCTCTACCTGCACCATAGGCGCTAGCCTCCCCCCAGATTAGGAAGAGGCACTGGTCAGCTTCCTTTGCGTGAATAAGGATGTGCTTGCATGGGAAGCGGCGGACTTGGTCGGGGTTCCGCGTGGGGTCATCGAGCACCACCTAATGGTATGCCCCAACGTGCGCCCAGTGAAACAGAAGGCGCGACGGCAAGCCCCGGAGAAGCGATCCTTCATCATCCAGGAGACCCGCAAGCTCCAAGAGGTCGGCGTCATTCGCGAGGTACAACATCCGGAGTGGCTGGCAAACCCGGTCATCGTCCCCAAGAAGGGTGGGAAGGAGCGCATGTGCGTCGATTTTACAAGCCTCAACAAGGCTTGTTAGCAAGACCATTTCCCCTCCCACAAATCGATTAAATTGTTGACTCCACTGCCGAATGCGATCTGCTATGCTTCCTAGATGCCTTCTCAGACTATCATCAAATCAAGATGGCGGTACAAGATGTTGAGAAGACGGCGTTCCTAACCCTATGCGGGGTGTACTGCTACACTTGCATGCCGTTCGGGCTACGCAATGCCGGAGCAACCTTCCAGCGGTTGATGCACATCGCTCTGGATTAGCACCTCGGGAGGAACACCGAAGCATATGTCGAAGACATAGTGGTCAAGTATAAGGAAGCGAGAACCCTTGTCGAGGACCTGGAGGAGACATGTGCCAGCCTGCGCAAGGTAAACCTAAGACTCAACCCGGAAAAAATGTTTGTTTGGCGTCCCGTCTGGCAAGCTGCTGGGTTTCCTGGTGTCGCACAGAGGGATCGAGGCCAACCCGGAGAAGATTAAGGCCATAGAAAGGATGAGTCTGCCTTGGACCCTCAAGGAGAAGCAAAAGCTGGTGGGCTGCGTGACCTCGCTGGGGCGTTTCATCTCCAAGCCGGGCGAGCGCGCCCTCCCTTTCTTAAAGCTAATAAAAAAGAAGGGCCCGTTTGAGTGGAGTCTGGAGGCCGAAGCGGCCGTCCAAGACCTCAAGAGGTACCTCACCAGCCCGCCGGTGATGGTAACACCATGCCCCCTTGAACCCCTGGTGCTTTACCTGGCCACCATGCCTCACTCTACAAACATCACGTTCGTGGTGGTCCGGGAAGAGTGTTAGGTTAAAGGCATGTGGCGCAGAGCCCCGCACCCAACCGAGACGCCACAGCCTCAGGACAGAGCTCCTGAAGCCTCGGCCACCCCTCCGATCGGCGGGACTCCTGAGGGTGGCACCCCTGAGGTCGCGGTTGCCCCATCATACGACAAAGCCCCTGAGGTCCCCCAGTCTCAGGAAGCATAGGACCCCGCCAACATTGATTCCCTCGTCGAGCACCCCGTGTACTTCGTCAGCACGGTGCTATGCGACGCGCGGTGCTACGTATTGAGCTTGTGTTGGTTTTCCTTGAAGAGGAAAGAGTGATGCAGCAATAGTAGCGTAAGTATTTCCCTCAGTTTTTGAGAACCAAGGTATTAATCCAGTAGGAGGCTCCTCAAAAGTCCCACACACCTACACAAACAAACAAGAACCTCGCAACCAATGCAATAAAGGGGTTGTCAATCCCTTCACGGCCACTTGCGAAAGTGAGATCTGATAGAGATAATATGATAAGAGAAATATTTTTGGTATTTTTATGATATAGATTGGAAAAGTAAAGATGCAAATAAAAGTAGATGGTAAACTTATATGATAAAACATAGACCCGGGGGCCATTGGTTTCACTAGTGGCTTCTCTCAAGATAGCATAAGTATTACGGTGGTTGAACAAATTACTACCGAGCAATTGATAGAAAAGCGCATAGTTACGAGATTATCTAGGCATGATCATGTATATAGGCATCACATCCGTGACAAGTAGACTGACTCCTTCCTGCATCTAGTACTATTACTCCACACATCGACCACTATCCAGCATGCATCTAGAGTATTAAGTTCATAAAGAACAGAGTAACGCATTAAGAAAGATGACATTATGTAGAGGGATAAACTCATGCAATATGATATAAACCCCATCTTTTTATCCTCGATGGCAACAATACAATATGTGCCTTGCTGCCCCTGCTGTCACTGGGAAAGGACACCGCAAGATTGAACCCAAAGCTAAGCACTTCTCCCATTGCAAGAAAGATCAATCTAGTAGGCCAAACCCAACTGATAATTCGAAGAGACTTGCAAAGATAACTTAATAACACATAAAAGAATTCAGAGGAGATTCAAATATTTCTCATAGATAAACTTGATCATAAACCCACAATTCATCGGATCTCAAGAAACACACCGCAAAAAGAGTTACATCGAATAGATCTCCAAGAAGATCGAGGAGAACTTTGTATTGAGATTCAAAGAGATGGAAGAAGCCATCTAGCTAATAACTATGGACCCGAAGGTCTGTGGTAAACTACTCACAACTCATAGGAAGGGCCTTGGAGATGATGTCAAGGCCCTCCATGGCCGATTCCCCCTCCGGCAGAGCACCGGCGAAGGCTCCAAGATGGGATCTCGCGGATACAGAAGGTTGCAGCGGTGGAAATAGTTTTTCGTAGTGCTCCCCGATGGTTTTAGGGTACGTGGGTATATATAGGAGGAAGAAGTAGGTCGGTGGATGCTCGAGGGGCCCACGAGGGTGGGGGGCCTGCCCACCTGTAGGGGGCATGCCGGGCACCCTCGTGGCCGCCTCCTCTGTTGCTTGACGTCCACTCCAAGTCCCATGAATCATGTTTGTTCCAAAAAGATCGCTCCCGAAGGTTTCATTCCGTTTGGACTCCGTTTGATATTCCTTTTCTTCGAAACACTGAAATAGGCAAAAAAAACAGCAATTCGGGCTGGGCCTCCGGTTAGTAGGTTAGTCCCAAAAATGCTATAAAAGTGTAAAGTAAAGCCCATAAACATCCAAAATGGGTAATATAATAGCACAGAACAATCAAAAATTATAGATACATTGGAGACGTATCACGCGGGCGCACTACCCCATGCCACAGAAGCTCATGCTCGCTCTCCTCGTCGCCTCCAGGAAGTTGTGCCACTACTTCCAAGGCCACCCCATCAAGGTTGTCTCAGCCTACCCCTTGGAGAGGGTGCTCCGGAGCCCTAACGCCACGGGAAGGGTCGCCGCTTGGAACATTGAGCTGCAGGCGTTCTAGTTGGAGTTCAGCACCACCAAGATCATCAAGGGTGCAACCCTCGCTGACTTTGTGGCGGAGTGGACCGACGTCCCTGACCGAGAAGTGGGCTATGACCGTTCTCTCGCGCCCGGAGATGAAGCATTGGATGGTTGGGTCATGTACTTCGACGGCGCGTTCAGACGCCAGGGCGCGGGGGCTGGAGTCGTGCTCATCTACCACACCGTGCAACTCTGCTTTCAGCACGGTGAGAAGGTCTCGAACAATATCATGGAGTACGAGGGCCTGATCGTTGGACTCAAGGTTGCGGCAACTCTGGGAGTCAGGCGCCTCACCGTCAAGGGCGACTCCCAGCTCCTCGTCAACTTCTCCAACAAGGCGTACAAGCCAAAGGACGAGCACATGGAGGCATAACTAGAGGAGGTACACAAAATTGAGAAACAATTCTTGGGCTTGGAATTGCAGCGTGTGCCACGAGGCATGAACAAGGAGCCGGACAACATCGCTAGGAGGGCGTCTGAAAGCACAAGTGCTCCCTGGGTGATTTTGGTAATTAATGTCAAAACATATCTCTTGTTGGACTAATACTTTTATTTAGTGTATTTCAGATAAGTCCAACAGTGGAGTGGCATGGACAAGAGGATGTGGAACCCCCTCAAGATGCTAAGGACAAAGGATTAGCTCAAAGCTCAAGACACTACATTTTACTTTTAGTGATCCAAGATCACATTGAGTCCATAGGAAAGCCAATACTATTAAAAGGGGATGAGGTGTTGCTTAATGGCTTGCTTGCTCAAAATGCTTAGTGATATGCTCCAAAAACCTCAACCACTTTCTCATATCCACATATGTCCCAAACCAAAAGTCAACCTTGGCCCCACCGACTTGATCTATCCGACGCACCGAGTTCACTTGACATAGCCATTGCCAGAAACCCTAATCAATTTGTTCTCACCGATGGGATCTCGGTCTCACCGAGATGGGCTTGCAAACTCTCTGTTGCGTATTGCAATAATTTTGGTCTCATCGAGATATGCAATCGGTCCCACCGAGTTTGCCTGACCAACTCTCTGTTTCACTTATTACCAAAATTAGTCCCACCGAGTTTGTGTAATGGGTCAAACAGAGATGAGGTTTTATCCTAACCCTAGCACATCGGTCCTATCGAGTTGATCATATCGGTCCCACCGAAATGCCTAACGGTCACATTATGAACTAAATCGGTCCGACCGAGTTTTCTGATTCGGTCCCATCACATTTGGTAAATTGTGTGTAACGGTTAGATTTTGTGTGGAGTCTATATATACCCCTCCACCCTCTCTTCATTCGTGGATAAAGCCATCAGAACATGCCTACACTTCCAGCATTCATTTTCTGAGAGAGAACCACCTACTCATGTGTTGAGGCCAAGATATTCCAATCCTACCATATGAATCTTGATCTCTAGCCTTCCCCAAGTTGCTTTCCACTCAAATCATCTTTCCACCAAATCCAATCCAATGAGAGAGAGTTGAGTGTCGGGGAGACTATCATTTGAAGCACTCGTGGGTTGAAGTCTCCATCAACGTGGATGTACGATAGCACCACCTATCAGAACCACGCCAAAAATCTCTGTGTCTCCAATTGTGTTTGCACACTCCAATCCCATCCCTTTACTTTCTTGCATGTTGCATGCTTTACTTTCCGCTGCTCATATACTCTTTGCATGCTTGCTTGATATGTATTGTGAATGTTTAAACTTGTGCCTAAACTCCACCTCAACTTGAAGAACTTAAAAATTGCTACTTTTCTTGGTTGAGAGTCTATTCACGCCCCTCTAGACACCTCTTCTCGATCCTTACAATTGGTATCAGAGCTTTGGTCTCCATTGCTTTGGTTTAATCACCATTGGAGGAAGATGGATGAGTCTACGTTGGGGAGTCTTAGACATAGAGTGCCTATACTTGATGGAGAGTACTTTCATGAGTGGAAAAATGATATGCTTGAGATTTTCAATGAATATCATTTGAGCAAGTACATTACCAACCCTTGTGCTCGCCTTGTTGATCCTTTGCATCCCACTCCCGATGAGGATCTTGACATGATTCGCAATCTTAGAACTATCAATCTTATCATTAGAGGATTGCCTAGAAATTTGATTGGTCACTTGCCTACTCTTGATTGTGCTTATACTATATGGAGATTTCTTGAGGAAAGATTTCCAACCTATTCCTTGCAAAATCTAGATGAGATTCTTCATAAGTCTATTGCCTTGAATAAAATGAGTACTAGTGATCCTAAGTTTGATGATTCTCTGTTTGAGCTTCGTGACCTTATGCGTGCCAAAGGAGATGTTGGAATAATTAGCAATATCATCTCCGAAGCCATTAGATTTCATAAAGATGATTATTGTCATGATCATTTTTTCTAATGAATCACTCTCTCTAGGAATTGATCCATCACATGACGATGTTGAACATGGATACTATGATGAGGATGATGATAGTGACTATGATCTTGATGATGCAATGAGACACTTTGGTCTTATGGCTAATCTTCGCGGCTACATGGCTGGAGGAAAGGAATGGGTCCTTGATAGTGGATGTACTGATCACATGACCGGAGATAAAGATATGTTTCGTGAGCTTGCTGAAAACGGCGGCCCTCGAAAGTATGTCACTTCTGGTGATAACTCAAAAGGTAAGGTGGTTGGTCTCGGTAAGGTGGACATCTCACATGATAGCTCCATAGAAAATGTCATGCTCGTTGAATCTCTTGGCTATAATCTACTTTCTGTATCTAGACTTGTTGTTTTCGGTTTCAATGTCCTATTTACTAAAGTAGATTGCCAAGTGTTTCGAAGAGATAATCATAAAATGGTCTTTACCGGTATACGTAGAGGTGATCTATATATTGTTGATTTTACTAAAAGGGCTCAACCTAGAACTTGCTTAATTGCTAAATCCTCCAAAGGCTGGTTGTGGCATAGACGGTTAGGTCATGTGGGCATGCGAAACCTTGACAAGCTTATTAAAGGTGATCATATACTTGGTGTTAAAGATGTCATATTTGATAAGGATAGAGTTTGCAGCACTTGCCAAGCAGGAAAACAGGTTGGAGGAAGCCACCCCGTGAAGAATATCATGACCACGAGAAGACCGCTCGAGCTACTTCATATGGATCTCTTTGGTCCCAATGCCTACAAAAGTCTTGGTGGAAACTCATTTGGTCTAGTTATAGTCGATGATTTTTCAAGATTTACATGGGTGTTCTTTCTTGATGATAAATCGCAGGTCCAAAAGATCTTCAAGAACTTCGCTAGGAAGACCCAAAATCAATTTGAAGTGAAGATCAAGAAGGTTCGCAGTGACAATGGAACGGAGTTCAAGAACACCAATGTGGACACCTTTCTTGACGATGAAGGGATTTCACACGAGTTCTCGGCTACGTACACACCTCAATAAAATGGAGTTGTTGAGAGGAAGAACCGGACTCTTATTGAGATGGCAAGAGCGATGCTTGATGAATACAAGGCGCCAAAACACTTTTGGGCGGAAGCGGTTGAGACAGCTTGTCATGCAACAAATCGCTTATATCTTTACAAGCTACACGGCAAGACGGCATACGAGCTCCTCACCGGTAACAAACACCAAGTTGGATAATCGAGTATTCGGCTCAAAGTGCTATATTCTTGATAAGCATCGGCATTCTAAATTTGCTCCCAAATCTCATGAAGGTTTCCTACTTGGTCATGGCTCAAACACTCACACTTACCGTGTCTACAACAATTTCACCCGAAAGGTTGAAGAGACGGTAGATGTGAAGTTTGATGAATCTAACGGCTCGCAAGTAGAGCAATTGCCAATTGATGTAGGAGACAAAGACCCTTTGGAAGCAATCCAAGACTTGTCTATTGGCAAGATCCGTCCAACGGAGGTGAAGGAGAGTACCTCGTCCGACCAAGTGGGAGCTTCTACCTCATGACAAGCTGAACCAAGAGTTGATATGGAAGCATCCACAAGTGGGACACACCAAGATAAAGAAAACAAGGAAGTACACCAAGATGAACCTCATCAACCTCCTTCTCCAGCACAACAAGAGAAGGACAGCGTCAACAATGAAGAAGGCCAAGAAGAAGAACGATATGATGAAGAAGATGTTCCACTTGGACCAAAACAAAAGCTCTCACGAGTTCGAGCAAGAGTCGCCAGAGACAATCCCGTCGAGCAAATCTACAATGATATCCAAACCGGGAGAATCACTGGCTCTAAATCTCGTTTGGCTAATTTTTGTGAACATTATTCATTCATCTCTAGCATTGAACCCATGAAGGTTGAGTAAGCATTGGAAGATCCGAATTGGATAAATGCCATGCATGAAGAGCTGCACAACTTTGAGAGAAACCAAGTGTGGACATTAGTCGAGAAGCCCGACAACAACCACAACATCATCGGTACCAAATGGGTGTTTCGCAACAAGCAAGATGAAGATTGACAAGTAGTTCGCAACAAAGCACGTCTTGTCTCCCAAGACTACACTCAAGTCCAAGGTATGGACTATGGTGAGACATATGCCCTGTTGCTAGACTTGAGTCCATTCGCATATTACTTGCCTATGCTAATCACCATGATATCACCTTGTACCAAATGGACATTAAAAGTGCTTTTCTAAATGGTGAAATTGAGGAGGAAGTTTATGTTAAACAACCTCCCGGCTTTGTTAATCCTAAGAAACCCAATCATGTTTACAAACTTCACAAAGCTCTTTATGGTCTCAAACAAGCTCCTAGAGCGTGGTATAAATGCTTGACCAAGTTCCTTATTGAAAAAGGCTTTGAGATTGAAAATTTTGATTCTACTCTTTTCACCAAAAGGGTTAATGGAGAATTATTTATGTGCCAAATTTATGTTGATGGTATTATATTTGGTTTGAATAACTCTCATTTTAATGAGAAGTTTGGGAATCTTATGTCAGAGAAGTTTGAGATGTCTATGATGAGTGAACTCAAGTTCTTTCTTTGGTTTGCAAATCAAGCAAACTAAGGAAGGTACCTTTGTCTCTCAAACAAAGTACACCAATGACTTATTCAAGAAGTTCAATATGCAAGAATGCAAAGGCATGAGTACACCCATGCCTACTAGTGGACATCTTGACTTGACTAAAGATGGTGAACCCGTTGATCAAAAAGTTTACCGCTCTATGATTGGTTCATTGTTATATCTATGTGCCTCCCATCCCGATAGTATGCTAAGTGTGTGCATGTGCGCACAATATCAAGCGGCCCCTAAATAATGTCATCTTAAGGCTATTAAAAGGATAGTGAGATACTTAATACATACACCAAATTTTGGCATTTGGTATCCAAAGAGGTCTTCTTTTGATCTTGTTGGCTACTCTGATTCGGACTATGCCGAAGACAAGGTTGATAGAAAGTCCACTTCGGGTACTTGTCAATTTCTTGGTAGATCTCTTATGTCTTGGTCCTCCAAGAAACAAAACTCGGTATCCTTATCCACCGTTGAAGCGAAATACATTACCGCTGGTTCATGTTGTGCTCAATTACTTTGGATGACCGAAACTCTTAAAGATTATGGGATATATGTGAAACATGTTCCATTGTTTTGTGACAATGAAAGTGCTATTAAGATTGCTTACAATCCCGTGCAACATTCTTGAACTAAGCATATTGAAGTTCGTCATCATTTCATTCGAGATCATGTTGCTAAAGGAGACATTAACCTTAAGCATGTTTGTACCAACAAGAAATTGGCAGATATATTCACTAAACCACTTGATGAGAAAGTATTTTGCCGGTTGAGAGGTTAATTGAACATCATTGATGCTTCAAACTTGGATTAGGAACTCCATTTGGATACATGCAAGGCATGAGCCTTTGACTAATTCTTGATATTTCTCTTATGACGATAATCATATGTCTTGGATATATTTGCACCCTTGCATGTTATCTAACCCTTGTAGGTACTTGGATGAACCTAAATCCATGAGATTGCAACTCACTCACATCTTGAGCAATCTCCACATCACCAAGTCTCTACAATACAGTGGTTGAAGACAAGGAAGCATGAAACCCTTCAAACATATCCTTTGACAATTTATATATATATCAAATTTATTTTGGTATCATATTTTCATGATTGACACTTTGGATACACAAGTGCTTCTCCCTGCAAAACTAATTCATGTAGGTAGATGAACTCCAATTACAAGTGGTGCTCCCAATGAACTACATCAACCTTGAGCATCCCACACAAGTTCAACTACATGATCAAGATCAAAACCACCACCCAAGGTATGTTATTCCATCTTAGAGAAGCTTTACCCCAAGTCATGGGTCAAAGCAGCTCAACAAGATGTGAATACATCAAAATGCTTAAACGAAAAATGACAACCCCATTTTGAGCTTAACGATGAGTATGACCTATGATCAAGTGTCTTCACTTGACTCCTAAGTCAATATACTCTAACATAGGTGACTGTCGCCGACCAATTCTAGATGAAGCTCTCTAGTGTTTCTCTATGCTCGTGCATTTGTCTCATGCATATTTGTTTCCCTTTTCAAAAAAACTTCATCTAGATCTCTTTTCTTTTTTATTTCTGTTCTGCATTCCCTACATCCAATTCATTGAAAATCCTTTAGTTAATTCCCTACAAATCCTTGTGAGATCTTATTTGCTTAGTGATCTGAGGTGACAAGTGCTTTTTCTATGTAATGAAACCGGACACACCGGTTTGTCGCTTTCGGTGAAACCGAATCACCTCGGTGCCACCGAAGACAACAACTTGGTGCTACCAGTTTCAAATGCTGAGGAGACACTTCGTCATTTGCATGCTGCACATTCTGGTCCAGCTCCACTCGATGATTCTTATCCTCTACCAGCACCTTATGTTTCCCTGCTACTTTGCTATGTGACCAAGGACCAAACCTATTTTGACTCACACTCCAGAAGACCCTTCTTGGAAATTGATGACAAAGGGGGAGAGAGAGCTCACATCAAAGCTTAATCATATCAAAAGGGGGAAAGAGAGATAAATAATCACATCAAAGAGAGACCCCAGATGCTTGGTATTCAAAGAGGAGAGAAGTCACATGTCTTTAGAGGGGAAAGACATGTTCATGTTGTTTGTGTTGTTTGTGTGTTTGCTTTGCTCTAATTTTCAATTCCTTATCTTCTCCCAGTATCCCATATAAGATTCAGGGGGAGCAAGACGTCTAAGGGAAGAAAATCTTCGAAATCATTGCATATCTTTACCCTTGGGGACATGTCTACACTCAAATAGAGTACCTAGTACTCACTCTCTACATGCCATCCCAATCTTGGTACTCTTGTGGTTTGCTGCTCTTGCTCTGTTTAGTAGATGTTTCTGTGTTGTCTAACCTTGTTTACTCAGGTTCATCTCTTCCAAAGCTAGCTCAAGACCACAAGGTAAGTATATGCATCACACTCATGTGCATGAGGATCTCTTGCTGATGTACATATTGTTTGCAAGAAGGACTCATGAGTATGAAGGTACATTTCCTATATTCACACCATTTGGTCTGATGCATATAGCCAAGATACATGTAACTCATTGCTTGCTCTATCATGATTATGAACTCACATGCTCTTAAGTTCCATATTTACATGATTGCATACATGTAGGGGGGAGCCTATGCATGTTACATGTCTTTCCAAAGCTTTACCTGCCTTTCTCTATATCCTTATCTAAAGCTTTGATGTATGTTGTCATCAATTACCAAAAAGGGGGAGATTGAAAGTACAAGTGCTCCCTGGGTGATTTTGGTAATTAATGTCAACATATCTCTTGTTGGACTAATACTTTTATCTAGTGTATTTCAGATAAGTCCAACAGTGGAGTGGCATGGACAAGAGGATGTGGAACCCCCTCAAGATGCTAAGGACAAAGGATTAGCTCAAAGTTCAAGACTCTACATTTTACTTTTAGTGATCCAAGATCACATTGAGTCCATAGGAAAGCCAATACTATTAAAAGGGGATGAGGTGTTGCTTAATGGCTTGCTTGCTCAAAATGCTTAGTGATATGCTCCAAAAACCCACAACCACTTTCTCATATCCACATATGTCCCAAACCAAAAGTCAAACTCGGCCCCACCGACTTGATCTATCCGGCGCCACCAAGTTCACATGACATAGCCACTGCCGGAAACCCTAATCAATTCGGTCTCACCGATGGGATCTCGGTCTCACCGAGATGGGCTTGCAAACTCTCTGTTGCCTGTTGCAAAAATTTCGGTCTCGCCAAGATATGCAATCGGTCCCACTGAGTTTGCCTGACCAACTCTCTGTTTCAATTATTACCAAAATCGGTCCCAACGAGTTTGTGTAATCGGTCAAACCGAGATGAAGTTTTACCCTAACCCTTGCACATTGGTCCTACCGAGTTGATCATATCGGTCCCACCGAAATGCCTAACGGTCACATAATGAACTAAATCGGTCCGACCGAGTTTTTTGATTTGGTCCCACCGAGTTTGGTAAATTGTGTGTAACGGTTAGATTTTGTGTGGAGGCTATATATACCCCTCCACCCTCTCTTCATTCATGGAGAAAGCCATCAGAACATGCCTACACTTACAGCATTCATTTTCTGAGAGAAAACCACCTACTCATGTGTTGAGGCCAAGATATTCCAATCCTACCACATGAATCTTGATCTCTAGCCTTCCCCAAGTTGCTTTCCACTCAAATCATCTATCCACCAAATCCAATCCTATGAGAGAGAGTTGGGTGTTGGGGAGACTATCATTTGAAGCACAAGAGCATGGAGTTCATCATCAACACACCATCTATTACCTTTTGGAGAGTGGTGTCTCCTAGATTGGTTAGGTGTCACTTGGGAGCCTCCGTCAAGATTGTGGAGTTGAACCAAGGAGTTTGTACGGGGCAAGGCGATCGCCTACTTCGTGAAGATCTACCCTAGTGAGGCAAGTCCTTCGTGGGCGATGGCCATGGTGGGATAGACAAGGTTGCTTCTTCGTGGACCCTTCATGGGTGTAGCCCTCCATGGAATCGCGCAGCCGTTACCCTTCATGGGTTGAAGTATCAATCAACGTGGATGTATGATAGCACCACCTATCGGAACCACGCCAAAAATCTCCGTTCTCCAATTGCGTTTGCAAACTCCAATCCCATCCATTTACTTTCTTGCAAGTTGCATGCTTTACTTTCCGCTGCTCATATACTATTTGCATGCTTGCTTGATATGCATTGTGAATGTTTAAACTTGTGCTTGAACTCCACCTCAACTTGAAGAACTTAAAAATTGCTACTTTTCTTGGTTGAGAGTCTATTCACCCCCCTCTAGACACCTCTTCTCGATCCTTTCAGCGTCCGGTGTCAACCACAGGAGCATGGCGTCTTTAAGGAGCAGCTCTTCAAGCCATCGGTAGCTCCCCCCGTTGTGGGACCAGCACCACCTTTGGAGGAGCTTCCACCGAATCCCCCCCCCCCCGGGCGCCCAGCTTGCGGCCCAACCTCGGGAGCCCGCCTGCTCCTCGCGCTCGATCCTCACGAGGGGTGCTGGACCGAGGAGTTCAAGGCATACCTGCTCTAGGGCACCTTGCCAGAGAAGGAGGAAGACGCGGAGCGTGTGGCCCGCCAGGCCACTGCATATTGCATCCAGGATGGTGAGCTTTACCGAAGGTGTCCGAATGATGTTTCTTTGCAATGCATCTCCAGGGAGCAGGGATGCGAGCTGCTGGCCAACATACATGGCGGGGACTGCGGGCATCACCCCTCATCGCGCACCCTCATGGGCAAGGCATTCCACAGTGGATTCTACTGGCCCATGGCGTTCAATGATGCCACTGAATTGGTAAGATCCTGTGAGGACTGCCAATTCCATGCCATGCAGATCCACCAGCCCGCTCAAGGCCTCCAGACCAGCCTGCTCTCGTGGCCATTCGTGGTCTGGGGGGTGGATATCCTGGGCCCATTCCCACGAGCTCCCGGGGGCTACCGCTACCTCTACGTCGCCATCGACAAGTTCACCAAGTGGGAAGAAGTGGAGGACATCCGCACCATCCTAGACGGCTCGTCTGTCAAGTTCGTCAAGGGCATCGTGGGCCATTTCGGGGTTCCTAACTGCATCATCACCGACAATGGCTCTCGGTTCATGAGCAACCTTTTCAAAACATATTGTGCTAACCTTGGACACAGATATGCTATGCTTCGGTGGCACACCCACAGAGCAATGGCCAGGCTGAGCGCGCCAACACGGAGGTCCCGAGGGGCCTCAAGGCGAGGACCTTCCAGAAGAAGCTCGAGGCCTACAGCTGGGGCTGGCTCGATGAGCTCTGGTCCATGCTATGGTCTATCTGCGCCACTGCGACCAAGCCCATGGGCAAGACCCGTTCTTCCTCGTCTACGGAGCCGAGGCGGTCCTCCCTCACGAGGTCAGGCATCGCTCCGCGCGGGTCTTGGAGTTCGATGAGGCATGCCAGGATGCCTCAAGGGGGATGGACCTCATGCTGGGGAAGGGACGAATTCGCCAAACCTTGCTCCATGTAGCGAGGTACCAGCAGGCGCTGCAGTGGTATAACTGTCGTAGCATTCGCTCCAGGATGCTCGAGGTGGGTGATCTCGTCCTGAGGCGGGTCCTCTCCAGGGAGGGGCTTCATAAGCTCTCACCCATGTGGGAGGGCCCGTTCAGGATCGCCCGTGTCTCTAAGCCTGGCGCCACGCGCCTGGAGACGCAGGACGGGGTCCCCATCCAGAACACCTGGAACATCCAGCACATCCGGAAGTTCTACCCATGACCAAGGCCTTGTGCCTGTGAAGATCTCCGCTCGTGACACTCTCATGTAATGATGAGTTGAGGTTGTACATGCCCCGAAGTCTCCTGAGTGTCGCCCCTAGGCCTCACGGTGGCCCCCACCCATGTCCTAGTGGAGGCCCCATGCTCCATGCTGGTGGGAAGACAAGAAGACTAGTCTAGGTGTCGGACGCGGCTGTTCTTTTGCTTGCTTTCTATAGCTGTTTTCTGACTTCTTGAATGAAATTTGGAGCTTTCATGTCTTTCTCTCGAGGGTTTGGGAAATCTCTTCTTCTTGCACCGTTTTTGCTCTCCCAGGTCCAGCCTCATGAGGAGTGGTAGTAGCCCGTCGCTCTTCCTCGTGCGGGGGTTGGGCAGGTGTGTACGCTCGGCCCTCCCTGCAAACACCCCTTGCCAAAAGCCTTAGTGCCCTGGCCTTTTTGCGTCTTCGTCCTTGTGTGGCGCTCTCAAAGGAGCTCACGGGCACGACACCTCTGGAGGGCTCCTAATCCTACAGTTTCAAGGTGCCTACAGGGGCTCACGACTCCTGAGCCCCCTTCGTGACAAGGCGCACTCTTGTCGCGCGAGCGGAGGTCAAGCCCCGGACAGCGTGCGGAGCTCAAACCTCGGACAGGGTCGCCCCCGTGGCAAGGAAATGCACACAGGAATGCCAAGCTAATTTGTTCTAACCCTAATCAGCAACGATGCAAGTATCGCAATGCAACATGAAAACGATAATATAATGGCGTGAGCGTTGCGGTTCATTACATACCCCCAGCAGGGCCTTCCATCTTCTTTCAATACAAGAGTAGGAAAGAAGCAAAAGCAAGCCGCACGGCAACAGCGACTCTCGGCGCCCGGACTCTCGGACTAAGCCGGAGTCCTATTCCCGCTTCAGCGAGGCGCGGTGGCAACATGGCGTGCTTCCTTCCCCAGTCCGAGCTCGGTAGCGTCGCGGTGTCGCTGGTGCTCTCCCCGGAGGAGGAGCCGCTACTGCTGGAGGTAGCATGGCCGCCATCAAGGGTAAGCTCACCCCCGTCGTCGCCGCGGCCGTCGCCAAGGGCAAGCTCATCGTCGCAGCTGCCATCCTCCGGGCAGCACCCTGCACGCCAGCTGTCTTCCCCAAACACCCTCACATAAAGGGTCGCGAGGCCGTCATACTTGAAATGGAGGGTGCACCTCCCGCTCAGGCCCCACGCGCAGGTGAACATCTGCTACCCGCGGTTCAGGAACATGTTGCCCCTAGCGATGACCTCGACCCCCACCCATGAGGCTTTGCTGCAGCACCCATCATCCTGTAGCCAGAGGCCATCAAGCCCCGCGGCCGGCAGCCCGCCCGTGAAGAAACGCGGGAGTGGGAACCAGATGGCCGCGGGCCTCTCCGACCACACGACGAACTCCAGGAATGCATCGACTAAGTGGGAACATGGCCGTGGTGGCCGAGCGACCGCCGAACGCCTTCCCCCGTAGCTGGTGTCGGTGTCAAAAAGGCAGATCTCGGGTAGGGGGGCCAAGTTGTGTGTCTGACGATCAATGGTAACAATGGAAAAGGGACACGGTGTTTACCCATGTTTGGGCCCTCTTAATGGAGGTAAAACCCTACTCCTCCTTATTATATTAGAGGGTATAGGGGTTGCAAGAGTTGATCTACCACGAGATCAATTCGGCTAACCCTAGATAGCTATCCTAGCAATGTTGTGATCCTACCTCCGATCTAACCCTCCGGCTTATATAGACACCGGAGGGGCTTAGGGTTTGTACAAAGTCGGTTTCACAGAAAGGAACAATATATCCGGACACCTATACTTGCCATCCACGCATGTGAGAGTCCCCACCGGACATGAGAGATGATCTTCTGTCTTGTATCTTGATGGCCCACCAATCCGGCCCACATCAGTAGTCCGGATGCCCGAGGACCCCCTAATCCAGGACTCCCACCATAGCCCCTGAACCAGTCTTCAATGCTGATATATTCAGCGCTCAGATTCTCTTCGGCATTGCAAGGCGGGTTCCTCAAAGAATACACATCGGCTTTTCGCAATAAACACAACCCTTAGCCGCGGAGGCATGATATATAAAAAATGAGAACAGTGTCTTTTACTAACAACTTTTTCGGCGAAGCATCAGACTTGGGCTTTCAGCATTTCAAACCATTTTCACACCCCGCGTTCCGTGTTTCGAGGCCATGCCTCAACGGCACGCCCCGTCAAAACAGAGATCGTTCCCACTTAATACGGGATTGCATGCCAATGATATTTGGGTAATCCAACCATTTGTGGCGCACACCTTCATCGGGAACAGGCGAGATTCAAGGCATGAGTGGGGGGCGTTTGGCATTTTTATTGCCTATAAGAGGGCAAGGGACGACCCTCGCTTTCCTCCCCATGCCTTCACATCTCCTCAGCCTTCCAATTTACGAAGCTCTTTGCACCCGCAAAGTCTTCGTCTTTCTCACCACCACCATCACCTAGTCCGACCATGGCCGGAGCAGGCTCCAAAGGCAAGTAGGAGGACTCCTCCGTGACGGAGGAAAACATAGCAGATCTCTAGAGTGTGGGGTATCTCACCGCTGACATCAAGCACCAGCTTCCCTCTGAAGGTCAAATCCTTCCCACTCCGGAGCCTGGCGAACGGGTTGTCTTCCTTCCCCATTTTCGTAGAGTGCTAGATTTTCCACTCCACCCATTCGTCCGCGGATTTATGTACTACTACGGGCTAGATTTCCACGATCTAGCCCCGAACTCATTCCTCCACATATCAGCATTCATAGTCATGTGTGAGGCTCTCCTCCGTGTCCGCCCACACTTCAGCTTATGGCTCAAGGTCTTCAACGTGAAGCCAAAGGTGGTCGACGGGCAACACACGGACTTTGGCTGAGCGATGATTAGCAAGCTGCCGAACACCAATTGGCCAAAGGGCCCTTCGTGGAGACTGTGAATATCTCGCGACAGGAGTGGTTCTACATCATCGAGTCACGTTGCCTAACTGGGCGGCCATTCCAGAGTTCAGATCCGGACCCCCCATGAGGCGTACCTCCTGGAACGAGTGATACGTCCATTCTGCATCATGTTTTTATATCAATATTTATTGCATTATGGGCTATTATTACACATTATATCTCAATACTTATGGCTATTCTCTCTTATTTTACAAGTTTTACCATGAAGAGGGGGAATGCCGGCAGCTGGAATTCTGGCTGGAAAAGGAGCAAACATTGGAAACCTATTCTGCATAGCTCCAAAAGTCATGAAACTCCACAAAACATCTTTTTCGATTTAATAAGAATATTTGAGCGAAAGAAATACACTAGGCGGCCCACACCCTGTCCAAGAGACAGGAGGGTGCCCCCCTATAGGGCGCGCCCCCTATCTCCTGGGCCCCCTGGTGGGCCTACGGTGTCCATCTTCTGCTATACCATTGCTTCTACCCTGGAAAAAATCGTGGGCAAGCCTACGGGATGAAACTCTGCCGCCACGAGGCGGAACCTTGGCGGAATCAATCTAGGGCTCCGACGAAGCTGTTCTGCCGGGGACACTTCCCTCCGGAAGGGGGAAATCATCACCAACGTCATCACCAACGATCCTCTCATCAGGAGAGGGTCAATCTCCATCAACATATTCACCAGCACCATCTCCTCTCAAAACCCTAGTTCATCTCTTGTATCCAATCTTGTATCAAAACCACAAATTGGTACTTGTGGGTTGCTAGTAGTGTTGATTACTCCTTGTAGTTGATGCTAATTGGTTTACTTGGTGGAAGATCATATGTTCAGATCCTTTATGCATATTATTACTCCTCTGGCTATGAACATGAATATGCTTTGTGAGTAGTTATGTTTGTTCCTGAGGACATATGTGAAGTCTTGCTATTAGTAGTCATGTGAATTTGGTATTCGTTCGATATTTTCATGAGATGTATGTTGTCTTTTCCTCTAGTGGTGTTACGTGAACGTCGATTACATGACACTTCACCATTATTTGAGCCTAGAGGAGGGCATGGGGAAGTAATAAGTAGATGATGGGTTGCTAGAGTGACAGAAGCTTAAACCCTAGTTTATGTGTTGCTTCGTTAGGGGCTGATTTGGATCCATATGTTTAATGTTGTGGTTAGGTTTACCTTAATACTTCTTTTGTAGTTGCGGACGCTTGCAATAGGGGTTAATCATAAGTGGGATACTTGTCCAAGTAAGGGCAGTACCCAAGTACGGTCCACCCACATATCAAATTATCAAAGTACCGAACGCGAATCATATGAACGCGATGAAAACTAGCTTGACTATAATTCCCATGTGTCCTCGGGAGCTCCTTTCTCCTTATTAGAAATTGTCCAGGCTTATCCTTTGCTACATAAAGGATTGGGCCACCTTGCTGCACTTTATTTACTTTATTTACTTGTTACTCGTTACCATTTATCTTATCACAAAACTATCTATTACCTACTATTTCAGTGCTTGCAGAGAAAACCTTACCGAAACCGCTTATCATTTCCTTCTGCTCCTCGTTGGGTTCGACTCTCTTACTTATCTAAAGGACTACGATTGATCCCCTACACTTGTGGGTCATCAAGACTCTTTTCTGGCGCTGTTGCCGGGGAGTGTAGCGCTTTTGGTGAGTGGAACTTGGTAAGGAAACATTTATATAGTGTGCTGAAATTTTCTGTTACTTGTCACTATGGAAACTAATCCTTTGAGAGGCTTGTTTGGGGTATCTTCGCCCCAACCAGAAGAGAAAAGAGTTGCTCCTCAACCTACTGAACTTTATGAAAATATTTACTTTGAGATTCCTTCGGGTATGATAGAGAAACTGCTAGCTAATCCATTTGCAGGAGACGGAACGTTGCATCCCGATTTACACCTTATCTTTGTGGATGAAGTTTGTGGATTATTTAAGCTTGCAGGTATTCCCGATGATGTTGTCAAAAGGAAGGTCTTCCCTTTATCTTTGAAGGGAGATGCATTGACATGGTATAGGCTATGTGATGATACGAGATCTTGGAATTATAAGCGACTTAAGTTGGAATTTCACCAGAAGTCCTATCCTATGCATCTTGTTCATCGTGATCGTAATTACATATATAATTTCTGGCCTCGCGAAGGAGAAAGCATCGCTCAAGCTTGGGGGAGGCTTAAGTCAATGTTATATTCATGTCCCAATCATGAGCTCTCTCGGGAAATGATTATTCAGAACTTTTATGCTCGGCTTTCTCTTGATAATCGCAGCCTGCTCAATACTTCCTGTGCTGGTTCTTGTATGCTGAAGACTATTGATTTCAAATGGGACTTATTGGAAAGAATTAAACGCAACTCTAAAGATTCGGGTTCCGACGATGGTAAGGAGACAGGTATGACACCTAAGTTCGATTGTGTTAAATCTTTTATGGATACCAATGCTTTTTGTGGATTTAGCGCTAAGTATGGACTTGACTCTGAGATAGTAGCTTCTTTCTGTGAATCTTTTGCTACTCGCGTTGATCTCCCTAAAGAGAAATGGTTTAAATATAATCCTCTTGTTGAAGTGAAAGTAGTTGCACCTATAACAGTCGAAGAAAAGACTATTACCTATAGTGATCCTATTGTTCCTACTACTTATGTTGAAAAACCTCCCTTTCCTGTTAGGATAAAGGATCATGCTAAAGCTTCGACTATTGTTTGTAAGAGTAATACTAGGACTTATACACCTCCTGAGCAAATTAATGTTGAACCTAGTATTGCTATGGTTAAAGATCTCTTGGATGAGGATTTAGATGGGCATGTTATTTCTTTCTATGGTGAGACTGCTAATATTGCTAGACCAGATACCAAGACACGTAGACCTGTCGTAGGCATGCCTGTTATTTATGTTAAAATTGGAGATCATTGTTATCATGGCTTATGTGATATGGGTGCTAGTGCTAGTGCAATACCTTATACCTTGTATCAAGAAATTATGCATGACATTGCACCCACTGAATTAGAAGACATTGATGTTACTATTAAGCTTGCTAATAGGGATACCATTAAACCCTTTGGGATTGTTAGAGATGTTGAAGTTTTGTGTGGGAAGGTTAAATACCCTGCTGATTTTCTTGTTCTTGGTTCCCCACAAGATGATTTTTGTCCCATTATTTTTGGTAGACCCTTCTTGAATACAGCTAGTGCTAAGATTAATTGTAAAAAGAATATTGTCACTGGTGGCATAGATGGTATGTCTCATGAGTTTAATTTCGCTAAGTTTAGTAGACAACCTCGTGATAGGGAACCACCTAGTAAGGATGAGATTATTGGTCTTGCTTCCATTGTTGTTTCTCCAACTGATTCGTTAGAACAATATTTACTAGACCATGAAAATGATATGTTTATGAAGGAAAGAGAGGAAATAGATGAAGTGTTCCTTAAACAGGAACCTATGCTGAAACATAACCTTCCTGTTGAAATTCTTGGGGATTCCCCTCCACCCAAGGGTGATCCCATGTTTGAACTCAAACCATTACCTGATAATCTTAAGTATGCTTATCTTGATGAAAAAGAAATATATCCTGTTATTATTAGTGCTAACCTTTCAGAGAAAGAAGAAGAAAGATTATTGAAAACTCTGAAGAAGCGCCGAGCAGCTATTGGATATACTCTGGACGATCTTAAGGGGGTTAGTCCCACGTTATGTCAACACAAAATTACATTGGAGGATGATGCCAAACCAGTTAGAGATCCTCAAAGACGATTAAATCCCAAGATGAAGGAAGTGGTAGGAAAGGAGATACTAAAGCTCCTTGAGGCAGGTATTATTTATCCCGTTGCTGATACTGAATGGGTAAGCCATGTTCACTGTGTTCCTAAAAAGGGAGGTATTACCGTTGTTCCTAATGATAAAGATGAATTGATCCCACAAAGAATTATTACAGGTTATAGGATGGTAATTGATTTCCGTAAGTTAAATAAAGCTACTAAGAAAGATCGTTACCCTTTACCTTTTATTGATCAAATGCTAGAAAGACTATCCAGACACACACATTTCTGCTTTCTAGATGGTTATTCTGGTTTCTCTCAGATACCTGTGTCAGCGAAGGATCAATCTAAAACTACTTTTACTTGCCCTTTTGGTACTTTTGCTTATAGACGTATGCCTTTTGGTTTATGTAATGCACCTGCTACCTTTCAAAGATGCATGATGGCTATACTCTGATTTTTGTGAAAAGATTTGTGAGGTATTCATGGATGATTTTTCCGTTTATGGATCCTCTTTTGATGATTGTTTGAGCAACCTTGATCGAGTTTTGCAAAGATGCGAAGACACTAGTCTCATCCTGAATTGGGAAAAGTGTCACTTTATGGTTAATGAAGGCTTTGTCTTGGGGCACAAGATCTTCGAGAGAGGTATTGAAGTTGATAAAGCCAAAGTTGATGCTATTGAAAAGATACCTTATCCCAAGGACATAAAAGGTATAAGAAGTTTCCTTGGTCACGCTGGTTTTTATAGGAGGTTCATTAAGGACTTTTCTAAAATCTCTAGGCCTCTGACTAATTTATTGCAAAAAAGATATTCCTTTTGTCTTGGATGATGATTGTGTAGAAGCATTTGAAGTACTTAAGAAAGCTTTGATCACTGCACCTATTGTTCAGCCACCTGCTTGGAATTTACCTTTTGAAATTATGTGCGATGCTAGTGATTGTGTTGTAGGTGCTGTTCTAGGGCAAAGAGTCGATAAGAAATTTAATGTTATCCAGTATGCTAGTAAGACTCTTGATACTGCCCAGAGAAATTATGCTACTACTGAAAAAGAGTTCTTAGCAGTTGTGTTTGCATGTGATAAGTTTAGACCTTATATTGTTGATTCCAAAGTTACTATTCACACTGATCATGCTGCTATTAAATATATTATGGAAAAGAAAGATGCTAAGCCTAGACTCATTAGATGGGTTCTCTTGCTCCAAGAATTTGACTTGCATATTATTGATAGAAAGGGAGCTGAGAACCCCGTTGCAGACAACTTGTCTAGGTTAGAGAATGTTCTTGATGACCCACTGCCTATTAATGATAGCTTTCCTGATGAACAATTAGCGGTCGTTAATGCTTCTTGTACTGCTCCTTGGTATGCTGATTATGCTAATTACATTGTTGTTAAATTTATACCGCTTAGCTTCACATACCAGCAAAAGAAAAAGTTCTTTTATGATTTAAGACATTACTTTTGGGATGACCCACACCTTTATAAAGAAGGAGTAGATGGTGTTATTAGACGTTGTGTGCCTGAGCATGAACAGGAACAGATCCTACGCAAGTGTCACTCTGAATCCTATGGAGGACACCACGCTGGAGATAGAACTGGACACAAGGTACTACAATCTGGTTTTTATTGGCCTACTCTCTTCAAAGATGCTCGTAAGTTTGTTTTATCTTGTGATGAATGCCAAAGAATTGGTAACATTAGTAGACGTCAAGAAATGCCTATGAATTATTCTCTTGTTATTGAACCATTTGATGTTTGGGGCTTTGATTATATGGGACCTTTTCCTACCTCTAATGGTTATACACATATTTTAGTTGTTGTTGATTACGTCACTAAGTAGGTAGAAGCTATTCAAACTAGTAGTGCTGATCATAACACTTCTATTAAAATGCTTAAAGAAGTTATTTTTCTGAGCTTTGGAGTCCCTAGATATCTTATGACTGATGGTGATTCAGATTTTATTCATGGTGCTTTCCATAAGATGCTTGCTAAGTATGATGTCAATCATAGAATCGCATCTCCTTATCATCCGCAGTCTAGTGGTCAAGTAGAGTTGAGCAATAGAGAGCTCAAATTAATTTTGCAAAAGACTGTGAATAGATCTAGAAAGCATTGGTCCAAAAACTTGATGATGCATTATGGGCCTATAGAACTGCATACAAAAATCCTATGGGTATGTCTCCTTATAAGATGGTTTATGGAAAAGCGTGTCATTTACCTCTTGAACTTGAACATAAAGCATATTGGGCTATTAAAGAGCTCAACAATGACTTCAAACTTGCCGGTGAGAAGAGGTTGTTTGATAGTAGCTCACTTGATGAATGGAGAACTCAAGCCTATGAGAATGCCAAGCTATTCAAAGAAAAAGTCAAACATTGGCATGATAAGAGAATACAAAAGCGTGAGTTTAACGTAGGAGATTATGTGTTATTATTCAACTCTCGTTTAAGATTTTTTGCAGGAAATCTTCTCTCTAAATGGGAAGGTGCTTACGTTATCGAGGAGGTCTATCGTCCTGGTGCCATAAAAATCAACAACTTCGAAGGCACAAGTCCAAGGGTGGTAAACGGTCAAAGAATTAAACATTATATTTCAGGTAATCCTATCAATGTTGAAACTAATATTATTGAAACCGTAACCCCTGAGGAATACATAAGGGACACTTTCCAGAATGTTCCAGACTCCGAAAAGGAATAGGTATGTGGTACGATAAATAAACCGACTCCAAAACGACTCCAATGGCAATTTTATCAGTTTTGGAATATTTAAGAATTTTAGGAAGAAAGAAGTAGTCCGAAAGGGACACGAGGCCCCCACGAGAGTGGACGGTGCCCCCCCTACTGGGCGCGCCCCCTGTCTCGTGGACACCTCGTGTACCTCCCGGACTCCGTTTTCTTGCACATTACGTATTTTGGTTGGTAAAATTTCATTATATATACCCCCGAAGGTTTTGACCACCGTATCACGCAAATATCCTCTGTTTTTGTTTCGAGCTGTTCTGTTACAGATTTAGAGCAATATGTCGTCTCAGGATCCGGAAGGGGAAAGTTATGTGGCTGATTACCTCGCAGACCCTAAGGTCTACGGGGACTTGGAGCATGATGGCTGGACCTCTGAAGAAGAGGAAGACTATGAGCCTAAAGTAAAACAGGAGACAAGTTCAGACGAAGACGGAGCCCCATTACCTCAGCCTGGGGACATGCATGTGGAGTTTAAAAAGTCAAGCCTTCCTGATAGAGCAAAGAAGACCAAGATCGAGTTTATCCCTTTTCGTCTCTTGCAGGAAAATAAATAGGAACTATGCAAAAGAGTATTAAGCCTTGAGCAGGAGATCGAGGACCTAAAGGAGCGAAATATTATACTTAAGCGTAAATTGGGGAACAAACCCACATCTTCAACAACACCTTCATCACCTCCGAGGACATAATCATATGGGTATGGGCACTCCCCGTGGCAACTGCCAAGCTTGGGGGAGGTGCCCCGGTATCGTATCACCATCACACTCTTATCTTTACCGTTTTATTTAGTTTGATCCCTTTTAGGAGTATCTTGATCTAGTAGATTAAAGTTTGGATATCAAGTAGTTTTGAGTTTTGCTGTGTGATCTCTTTTTGTAATCGAGTCCATGAGCTATCTATAATAAAGATTAGTGTTGAGTCAAGGGCTTTGCTTTATTGCTATGACCTTGAGAAGGTAGAAAGAATAAAAGAGTTCATATTGATCTTATGGATAGTGATGACTTCACACATAGAGAGTATGAGGCATAAAAGTTGTTGAGAGTTGATGACCCTAGTTTTGGTCATCATTGCAATTAATAGGAAGTGATAAGGAAAGAGGGGTTCACATACAAATATATTATCTTGGACACCTTTTATGATTGGGAGCACTCATTAAGTATGACATGCTAAAAAGTTGACGTTGGACAAGGAAGACAACATAATGGTTTATGTTTTCGCACATCTAAGTTAAAGTATATTGTCATTGACCTTCCAAACATGTTGAGCTTGCCTTTCCCCCTCATGCTAGCCAAATTCCCTGCACCAAGTAGAGATACTACTTGTGCTTCCAAATATCCTGAAACCCAGTTTTGCCATGAGAGTCCACCATACCTACCTATGGATTGAGTAAGATCCTTCAAGTAAGTTGTCATGTTGCAAGCAATAAAAATAGCTATCTAAATATGTATGACTTATTAGTGCAGAGAAAATAAGCTTTGTACGATCTTGTTGTGGAAGTAATAAAAGCGACGGACTGCATAATAAAGGTCCACATACAAGGGGCAATATAAAGTGACGTTCTTTTGCATTAAGATTTTGTGCATCAACCCTAAACGCACATGACAACCTCTGCTTCCCTCTGTGAAGGGCCTATTTTTTAATTTATGTTTTTACTTTATGCTTGAGTCAAGGTGATCCTCACCTTTCCCTTTTTCATTTTATCCTTTGGCAAGCTCCTATATATATATATATATATATATATATATATATATATATATATCCAATTGGATGTAAGTTAGCATGGGCTATTATTGTTGACATCACCTAAAGGTGAATACGTTGGGAGGCAACACAATAAGCCCCTATCTTTCTCAGTGTCCGGCTGAAACTCCATAACCACAAGTATTGCGTGAGTGTTAGCAATTGTAGAAGGCTACAGGATAGTTGAGTATGTGAGCTTGCTGAAAAGCTCTATTGTTGACTCTTTCTGATGTTATGATAAATTGCAATTGCTTCAATGACTGAGATTATAGTTTGTTAGTTCCCAATGAAGTTTTTGAACCATACCTGACATTGTGAATTGATTGTTACTTAAGCATAAGAAATCATATGATAAAATCTATATATGTTGTTGTTATAAGAATGATCATGATGCCTTCGTGTCCTTATTTTATTTTTTTATCGACACCTCTATCTCTAAACATGTGGACATATTTTTCGATTTCGGCTTCCGCTTGAGGACAAGCGAGGTCTAAGCTTGGGGGAGTTGATACGTCCATTTTGCATCATGCTTTTATATCAATATTTATTGCATTATGGGTTGTTATTACACATTATATCTCAATACTTATGGCTATTCTCTCTTATTTTACAAGGTTTACCATGAAGAGGGGGAATGTCGGCAACTGGAATTCTGGCTGGAAAAGGAGCAAACATTGGAAACCTATTCTGCACAGCTCCAAAAGTCCTGAAACTCCACGAAACATCCTTTTGGATTTAATAAGAATTTTTGAGCGAAAGAAATACACCAGGGGGCCCACACCCTGTCAAGGAGACAGGAGGGCGCCCCCCCGTAGGGCGCGCCCCTATCTCCTGGGCCCCCTGGTGGGCCTCGGTGTCCGTCATCTACTATATCATCGCTTCTACCCTGGAAAAAATCATGGGCAAGCTTACGTGACGAAACTCTGCCGCCATGAGGCGGAATCAATCTAGGGCTCCGGCGGAGCTGTTCTGCCGAGGACACTTCCCTCTGGAAGGGGGAAATCATCACCAACGTCATCACCAACGATCCTCTCATCGGGAGAGGGTCAATCTCCATCAACATCTTCACCAGCACCATCTCCTCTCAAAACCCTAGTTCATCTCTAGTATCCAATCTTGTATCAAAACCACAAATTGGTACCTGTGGGTTGCTAGTAGTGTTGATTACTCCTTGTAGTTGATGCTAATTGGTTTACTTGGTGGAAGATCATATGTTCAGATCCTTTATGCATATTATTACTCCTCTGATTATGAACATGAATATGTTTTGTGAGTAGTTATGTTTGTTCCTGAGGACATGGGTGAAGTCTTGCTATTAGTAGTCATATGAATTTGGTATTCATTCGATATTTTGATGAGATGTATGTTGTCTTTTCCTCTAGTGGTGTTATGTGAACGTCGACTACATGACACTTCACCATTATTTGGGCCTAGAGGAGGGCATGGGGAAGTAATAAGTAGATGATGGGTTGCTAGAGTGACAGAAGCTTAAACCCTAGTTTATGCGTTGCTTCAGTAGGGGCTGATTTGGATCCATATGTTTAATGTTGTGGTTAGGTTTACCTTAATACTTCTTTTGTAGTTGCGGATGCTTGCAATAGGGGTTAATCATAAGTGGGATACTTGTCCAAGTAAGGGCAGTACCCAAGTACCGGTCCACCCACATATCAACGAGAAGGGCATCGACTGGGGGTCCCAGACGGAGGTGCTAGCGCTGCAGACGTGTATTACCAACGTGCTGGGAAAGAACATTGGTCTGACCAACGTGGTTCAGATCATGCTTTTTCGCCGCATTCTCCCCTTCCAGCGCCGGGCTTCCCCCATGTGGGAATTCAAGCCGGAGGATCCACGGACGCTACAACACTTCTTCGGCGCTACGCACAAGGGGATGTGGAAGCTGCTTTTTAAGGCACAGAAGAGCAGCTGGCCCATGGAGACCGAAGACATCGGCATCAATGTCGCGTACTCGGCCTATCCAGTAAGTATTCGATATCTCCGAAGACATATCTAGTCACATGTATATGTACATGTATTCGGTCTATGACGAACTCATCAACCCGTCTTTTGTTGCAAGGTTGGACCAAGAAGTCGGAGAGGATCAAGTGTCGACCTCCACTTCCCGGAAACCCAGTCACTCCTCAGCTGGTGAAGATGCTGGTTCTGGCTTCTTATCAGCCGCCGGAGAAGAAGGCCAAGAAAAAGAGCAAAGGGTCCAAGAATGGGCCCCACCGCAAGGGCCTTCCGGCAATAGTGCCCGGACATGCCGAGTCCGTCTCCTCTCGCGAGGAGTACAAGGACGAAGAAGAGGAGGAGGATCATGATGAGGAGGTGGAGAGCGACTCCCCCATCAAGACGAGGAGGGGGAAAAGGACAGCCCCCGAGAACCTAGAGGGGGCGACACCGAAGAAAGGGCGAGTGGTCCTTTCGGGGAGTTCGGACATAGAGTCCGAACATAGTCTAGGGCAGGTCCAAAGGGAGAAGCCCCTAGACAAGACGTAAGTATTAGAAACTCACTCATGCAACTATCTTTTAAACCAGACTTTGTCATGCTCAACATCCTTTATACTTTTTAGCCCTCCACGCGAAATCCCGGTCCCTTCTTCTTCAACAGGGAACCCTCTAGCCCCTAAGGAGGCGGAGAGTGACGGCCCCTCTCGTTCCCTCATTCCCCCCGCCATGGATGATACCAAGGTGTCATCCCAAATGCCATCTCCTGGCCGGGAAGGGGTGGATGAGACAGTCCGGAAGGCGCCCGAGGATAACACTTTGGGCGTTCTAGAGCGGGGCACGACAATCCGCACAACCATCAAGGGTGGAGGACTTCAGCAGTCCGGGCCCTCGCCGGATGCCGTCCCGGAGACCAGTATGATACCGGGTTCGGATCAACATCCCTCTTCGAAGGAGGGTGGAGGAGCAAGATCTCCGTCGGCGGCCTCTGTCAATCCGGAGGCCGCTGACAGTATGCGGGAGGCACTGGAATGTGCCTCCATTGTTGAGGAACACCGCACCCTTATGGGTGCAGCTATGGAGAAGGTTCAGTTCGTGAAAAGTGGATTGGCCGAAGCCTTCCACAGCCTACTGACAGGCTTCGAGGTAAGCGGCTTAATATTCTTCATGAGTATTCCATATATATGTGTGTGGCGATGCCCATGTGCAGACAGTAGTAGCCCCTGAGACTCTGTCCGGATTGGAACAACCCGAACAGAGGATCATTAATAGATATGTTATGCACTGTTTGTTATATTTGACATGCTTCGAAGCTAGTGGCTACTGCCCAGGCCGCAGAAATTGCCGAGCTTAATCGGAAGCTCCGGCTATCCGTTGAGGAACTCGACCGTACCAATAAGCGGTTCGACGAGTCCCAAGGTATGCGGTATTTCAGTATATCCAGAAATTTCATTCATGTGTATTTGGTTTGGAAACTGACTAAGAATGTTGTGTATATACTCGTAGTTGGTACAGCTGAGGTTGAGTCCCTCAAGAGTGCCCTTGCCAAATCCAAGAAAGAGGCAGAGGCGAGCAAGGAGGCCGCGGATCGGGTGGCCAAGGCTCTATAGGAAGAGCAAACCACCCGCTGAAAACACAAGGCGCGGGTGGAGGAAATAGAGCAGGAGCTCAACGACGCCATCGCAAGGTGTGAGTCCTTAGAGCAGAAGAGTTTGGAGCAAACCTTCGAACTCACCGAAGCTCTCGAGAGTCTGAAGGAGGCCCGAGTTGATGCCCAGGGCGCTCGCGAGGAGATACAAAAGGCAAAGCAGATTGCGGTTGGTAAGGCCTTTATAATGCAGAGTATATATAGTAGTAAGAGGTATATTTTACTGACCAGAGTTTGGAGTTCTCCTGGCACCTTTGCTGATCTGCCAAGGTGCATTGCGGATGCTGCCGCATTCATCCGAGCCGAAGAGGGGAGCTCAACAGAGAAGTTATTCTGGTCACAGCACCTTGCACCGGAACTTCCCGTGACCCTGAGCGACTAGCTGAAGCAGCTGTCTGAGCTGCACAGGGTGGCCGGACTGGCCATGAAGGATGTCATAATCCGTTTGTGGCCGGCCGGTCCCATCCCTAATAGTTACTTCAGACTCGTGCATCGGCAAGTGGAGGCACTTCCTCGGATCGATGCCCTCAAGCGGTCGTCCTGCATTGAAGGTGCCCAGATGGCCTTTGCCCGTGTCAAGGTGCAGTGGGCAAAGATGAAGGCTGCCGACATTGCTATCGCAGGGCCGCCTGAAGGGAAAGAGCACCGGCGGTTGGAGAAGTACTTTGACGAGGTCCTCGAGGGAGCTCGCATTGTGGAGGGGCAGTGTTTGAAGGATGTCATCTTTGAGTAGTTGAGTCCGGTTTGTAAGAGTCATTGTCAGGACCCCGATCCTATGCCACACCGATCTAGCATGTAACACCTCATATCTCTTTGCGGACTCACGTATGGTATTCCCACGGGTGTCGCCTTACCAGGCCCGGGACCGTTTGCGCCTTTTGGCTCACATATATAATAGTGTCACTAGCATCCATATGACAAAGAACCCGGGCTGATATGGCTAGTCGTACCCAAAGTGGCGTTAACTTACAGGGACATGCATACATGACCCAACAATGAACGTGTCAGTCATCAGCGAGTGAATCTGGGCTGTAGCAACTGGGCTAGCAGGACTCCGATAAATCGGGCTGTAGCAGGCTAATAGGACTCCGGTAGACACCGCGTGACATTTCCCCGAAGGGACAGACACGGGAACGAAGAAGGACACATGCCGACCAGCCTAAGTGTTCCGGAGCAGTAGCAAGCTACCAGGGCTTAGTGGAAGCACTAGGAGACATTTCCCGGTAACAGAGGCTACCAAGGATAAACAACTAGATAGTCAGATCCCACACATACCAAGCATTTCAATAACATACACACAATATGCTTGATATGTGCAAATACAACATGGCATCACAACATGACTCTACAACTCAAGTATTTATTCATTAGGCTCTGAGGAGCGAGATATTACAAACATGGGTCTCATGACCCCACACTCAGAGCATACAAGTCAAAGCACATGCGGAAGCTTAACATGTCTGAGTACAGACAACTACAAATGAAAAAGGCTGAGAAGCCTGACTAACTACCAGATCCTGCCGAGGGCACAAGATCGTAGATGAGGTAACAAGCTAAATGTCGAAGTTCACGCGGAACTACTAGTGAGACTGAAGTCTCTCTGCAAAAACATAAAATAGGAAAATGTGAGTACAAATGTACCCAGCAAGACTTACATCAGAACTAACTACATATGCATCATTATCAACAAAGGGGATGGTGGTGTTTAACTGCAGCAAGCCAGCTTTGACTCTGTGGCTATCTTGAACTACGACTGCAAGCAACTCTTTTGAGGTGGCGCACACGAGTCCACATATTCACCATATCAATACACCACTATGGATCCACTCCCGTCTCCCTACGAGAACGCCATCCATAGCACTCACACTTATCTTGCATATTTTAGAGTATCCACTTTCACTTGTCTATGAACTATACAGGCAACCCAGAAGTCCTTTACCATGGACATGGCTATTCGAATAGATGATGTTAACCCTAGAGGGGTGTACTTCTTCACACACGCTCTCACCACTTACCGCTGTTTACACAACCTGTACTTGGCAACCTTCAAGAGGAAGCCCAACGAGGGTGTCGGCCACGGCCTACCTAAACACTCAAGTCTCTAGTCGAGGTTTATCGCCTATTTAGGTTCCATCCGCAGGGAGTCCGGCCGAAGTTTCCACATACGGCCCCAGACGATGTGTGCAGGGTTCCCAAGACACCATACGGGCGCCCGGTACACCGTGCCATGTGCCTACCGCATCACAGCCCACCCCTCAGGTCAGCGCTGCGCACGGCCTCCAGCATACTACAAACACCAGAAACTACTTGCAACTCTTGGACAGAGGACAAGGGTTATTAAGAAGCTGAGAGGGTCCATTGGTTTCGGGCCCAATGCGTGGTAGTAGCTGTTTCATGGATCACAAACACAGAACTCAGTTCCTAAGGACGGCTTCAATGAGACAACCCACCATGTACTCCTACATGGCCTCTCATCGCTACCTTTACCAAATCGTGTTCACACACTTAGCTCACACACAGTAGGACATGTTCACACACCTCTGATCCATCCCCGATGAATCAGACCTGACTCAACTCTAAGCAGTAGCAGGCATGACAAACAAGCATGAATGAGTAGGCACAATAGGGCTCAAACAACTCCTACTCATGCTAGTGGGTTTCATCTATTTACTATGGCAATGACAGGTCATGCAGAGGATAAAGGGGTCCAGCTACCACAGCAAGTAACAGATGAATTGTTGTTGTCCTAATGCAGTAAAAGATAGCAGGAGCGAGAGAGTAGGATTGTATTGGAATGAACAAGGGGGTTTTGCTTTCCTGGCACTTCTGAAGATAGTATAGTTCTTCATCGGTGTCATCGATCACATCGTCGGTACACGTCTACTGAGAGGGGGCAAGCGCCAACAAACAAAGAAGAAACACAATCAATGCAATGCACAATATGATGCATGATCATGACATGGCAGAATGAGTGTGTTGGGCTAATGCAACTACAACCAGATGGGTTTGAGCCATTTTGAACCAAAAGTCAATCCCAAACTCAACTTATGAACTTAAATAGTGCCTTATCATGTTTTGCACTAAACAGCAAGGTTAAGTTGCTTTAACATGCATGAAACCGGTACAGATGGATAGATTGGATTTTCCTAATAATTTTTCAAATATAACTTATTTCACTCTGAGCTACGATTGATTTTCTATGATTTTTAGAAGTTTAGGACATTTTCTGGAATTTCCTGAATAAACTTAAATCCAGAAAATGCTTTACTGCATCAGCATTGCATCACTATGACATCAGCAGGTTAACAGGCGCTGGCCCAGGTCAAACCTGACGTGTGGGGTCCACACGTCAGTGTAACAGGACAGGAACATAGGCTGACCAGTGGGTCTAGGTCAACGTTGACGTGGCAGGGTCAAACTGACACGTGGGGTCCGTAAGATTAGCACTAATCTAAACAGGATATTTAGACTAACCTAATTAAGCTCGAGGACCCACATGTCATTGACACATGGCACTAGCTAAGCATGATTAGCACCTAGGCTAATGGTGCCACGTCAGCTGTCGGCGTTTAACCACCGGCGACCAAATCCACGACGGAGGGAGTCGGGATTTCGCTATGGGGCTCCGTTTTGAGCGCGGTTTGCTGCTACGGCTTGCTGGAGCTCTCACGCATCTACTGGTGGCGGCGGCAGCAGCTGGGATGGCCAGAGTTGACGGCGGCAATGGCAAGCACGACGGCCGGAGCTTAGACAAGCCCGGCAATGATGCTGCAGTGCAAGGGAGGACTAGCTGATGGTGGTGTTGGGTTTCTGGGAACATGCTGAGCACGTACCAGTGCTCGTACGCGACGGTTGCTAGCCTATTCGCCGGCGACGATGAGCGCGGCGGAGGTGAGCTCTTGGGTCCGGTGGCTAGCACGGCTAGAGCATGCAAATGAACGCGGGAGAAGGGGGGAAAGATGGCGGAGCTCACGGCGAGTCTTCTGGTGCGGTCGTTGAGCTCGGGGAGGCACAGAAGGCGACGTAATGACGATGGCGATCTGGCGGCCGTGCACAGAGAAGATGGGTCGATGGCGAGGCGACAGGGCGTCCGGTGATGCTCGCGTTGAGGGGGAGCTTCAAGGCATCAAGGAGGAGTAGGGGACGGCACGGGGAGGCGCTGGGATGGATGTGGCTACGCGTACGACGGTCGGCGTCGACGACCGCGCTCGGTGGACACGCGTGAGAGAGACAGGGGAGGGGAGAGAGGGCTAGGAGTGCTCGAGGGGATTCTGCGGGGATGGTGTGGCATCTCCAGACGCGTCGAGGAGGAGCCAGGCAGGCAGGGAGGGAGGAGGTGGCCACGGCGTGTGGCTGCGCGCGTCGGGCACGCGCCCTCCGACTGGCGCGAGGAGGAAGGTGACAGGAGAGCGCCTGGTGGGCTGGGCCGCCAGGTAGGCTGAGGTAAGTTTCTGCTCTGTTTTACTTTTCTTCTGTTTTCTATTTTTTTTAATTCCTTTGCCACTGTTTTAAATTCAAAATGAATTCAAATCTTATGCCAAAGCTTCTGGAATATTTTATGTTGCACATATGGACCTAGCCAGATGCACATAAAATAATGCAGGGTTTTTTGAAGATATATTCTATATAATATGAATATAACTCCAAATTCAAGTACAGTAATGATTTAAATTCAGTGTCCAAAATATTCCTTAAAATGTTCATAAATTTTGGTTGGGCCTGAAACCCATGCCAAAATTTCCAAACATTAAATAAAGAATTTGTGGAATCAGTGAATGCAATTTTTTGGGTTCTTTGCCCTTCTTTTAAAAGGATTTTGAGGCTTTCAGATTCCCTCAGTTCAGGTTTCTTAAAATTAAACATGATGCATGAGTGATTATGCAAAGTCAAGCAATGACTAATCTAGGGTTGTGACAACTCACCCCCACTAAACAAGAATCTCGCCCCGAGATTCAAGACGTGAGGTAAGAAGACAGAGGGACACAAGCTAACATGATCTTCATGATCCAATTGCCCTTCTCAAAGATGTTGATTCATTGATTCAAATTGATCTTGACGTCTTTGCTTTTGAGGTATTCATCCAACACGATGACAAAAAGGAAGGAAAACTTCTACAATAATCGATCTTCACGAAGATCGAGCAACTCTGGATTAACTCATGGTTTGAGATGTAAAAACATCTCTCGAGCTGAGACACAAAACACACATAAGGGGTGATGGTAAGGAGCCAATGACGAAGGTTCAATTTTGGTAGGCAGCAATTCCACACTCAAGTAGATGGTGAGTAAGTGTCAAAGTAGCAAGGAGATGAGCTTTCATGATTCCATAACGGGGCACCTTAGAAGAGGTGACTCGTTGGATTATCCCCTAAAGTGGCAAAAAGAATTACTTTTGATATAGAGATCATTGAAACTCCCTATACCAGGCTAGGGCAATTCGCAACCGACCGTTTGAAGAAGTCGGAAAGGATGGCATACTTAGAATAGAATGGATAATGTGGATTACCTTGTTGAAGACAACACAATCGATGATTTTGCTTATCATCGGAAATGGATGGGACCCATGGTAAGTCCACTTTTGAAGATGATCTTGGACAACAACTGCTGAGAAGGCAGCCCATGGAAAATTGGCACGATGGGGTGCTGGCTGGGAACAAAATGCAAATGTTGAGAATGTTCCAACCATCACATCTGCCTGAGATTCAGATCTGGTTAGAAACAGGATAATTGAGACTCACATGTATGAAAAGTAGAGTTGCAACACAAATCGACGGGATGATGTTACGAGATTCTCGGGAAATAAACTAAGATAGCAAGCTCCAGAACATGAGTTAGTTCTGCTACATACATGTGAACACGTTGTCCAACACAAGCATGACCACATAGTAGTCTTACAATGAAACACTACCGAGTTCTGGCTGGGAACCATCATTGCGGAGAGCGAAGTCCTGCGCATGTACCTTTGGGTCCTTAAGGATTAGCACTTAAGAACTTCTTTTCCTTGAACAAATCAACCAGTGGTTTGGTGTGCTAGGGAATACGTATGGAGTGGAGGTAATTAATCTACCAAACCATAGAATACTTCGCACGTATGCATGACTGATTTGCGATGATTCCAGGGGGAACAAACAAACCTTTCTCAAATTCATGGCGGTGACTTACACCTAATGCACGTGAACTTGGAGAAAGTCACTTCTTTCACCCAAACATATACCTCATGAGCGGAACACGAAGGCAATGCTTACAAAAGTTTCCAACACTAGCTCAATGTTCAACATGAATCATCGAGGAGACAAGATGCCGCTGATGGGATGAACAGCAACTCATCATAATTTCCATATCACTGGACTCCCACCATTATGTGAACACGGTGATAGCATTGGTCAGACCAAAAGATATAATGGTGTATGCTCGAGGGATCAACCATGAGTAAGACAACATTATGAACATCGTTGGTTCTGATTTGACTTGACGATAACCCATACTCAAGTCAAAGTTTTGATAAGATAATAGGTCCAACAACTGATCACGAGGACCAATTGGTGAAGATATCATCTTTCTTCAACACACACACAAACACAAAGATATCCCTTCAGCAAGAACCAAATTCGGCAAAGCTTTTTATCTTCCAACTCTCCAAGTTGTTGTTTAGCTTAACCAACTAGATTAGGGGTATCCAACACAGATTCTTGGAGAAGGGGTGGTTTATAAGAAACCAACTTGATCACAAACTCGACATAGCGGTTAGGTGACAACCTGGTTATACTTCCGAGAAGATATACAGAAAATCACGAACCACCGATATGTCACTAAGCTCGAGAGCAATCTTGCTTTTCAGGCAAGACAATATGATCAAATAAGCAAGGATTGACACTATCCTAACTCATTGATCGAAAAGTGCACTGGAAATAAGGACTAGGTAGCACGATAAACCCTAGGGTGATGATTCAATAATCAACACGCTAAGGATAAGATTATTGTCCATTAACTACCAAGCAACACAGTTGCTAGGAGTATTGATTTCACACATCACGATGCACTTGTCGGCATTCCGGTTGCGACAACATGACACCGAGGAATGAATAATGATGGCTAGAAGTATCACTACATCAAGAATTCATAAGAGAAGGTGCAATTCTCATGACATTCCTGACATAAAGTGGGTAATACTTCAGGGTAGAACAGACCAAAAGCTTGATTGCATTTGATCTACGGAATACAACTGCTTTGACCCAATCCTAGAAATGGATGAGGTACTGGAGTTTGTTTCTCCTAGTCATTCTGAACTAGAATGGCTTGACGGACTATAAGAATGATAGGCACCGATGAACGAATGCATGCATACTCTTGACTATCAATTGATAAGCGAAGGTCAGAAGACAACTAAAGAGGGACAACTCAAAGGAACATATGTCTTTCTGAGTTGTGGATGCATAGATTAGTATGTCGAACCAAGTTCAACAGGTTTCTTCCATATAACCCATGCATAGAAGGTAGGACTGGCAGAGTCGCGGCACAGCATCGAGAACTCATCAAGAGCACTATGGTTGTGATCTTTTGGTTCAAAGAACTTCTGCCATAAACGGTTCATAGTATTTGGAAGAAGGAAATACCACGGACCTCGAGGACTAACACAAAGGTTACTAATAACCTAAGGGAACTAGCAACACTAACAACATGAAGTAAGTAGGGTGAGTCTTGGGTTCAAGAACCCAGGGATAGAATGCCTGCTACTAAGTGGCATCACGGGATGCTTTTGGGAATAATGGCCAGAATCATCACACTGGGAACACAAAGCATGTCTAGGTTACTAGGTGATACTCTAGACACCTAGGGTCATAATAATAGCTCCTACACAAATGCCGAGGCAATGAAGTACCTCAACACACTAGTTAGTGTGGCTGATCTGGCACAAAGGAACTTCAGAACGATAAGAAGGAATTTGCGAATGCATCAGACTATTTAGAAACCTGGGATGACTCGGACAGCATAACGGTTGTAAATGCTCAAAAAGATTTGAGACATTCTGCAAAATGGTGGCATAACCACTCGAACATCATAATATCAAGGTTTTGAGATCATCTATCAACACGCGGAGATAGTAGGAACTGAACTGAGACTTATATCCAACAATCCTATAAGTCTACGGATTAGTAACACGTGATCCTGATAGAGAGAAGAGAAAGCCTAGTTCCTTAACCCCATAGGAAAGATAAGATGACTCGGATCAGAAGGCATAAGGTATAAGGAATAAAAGAGCCTTACGTTCCATCCCATAATCAATTCCCTTA
Source organism: Triticum aestivum (assembly GCF_018294505.1). Lineage (NCBI taxonomy): Eukaryota > Viridiplantae > Streptophyta > Magnoliopsida > Poales > Poaceae > Triticum > Triticum aestivum. The sequence continues at coordinate 407,911,428 of NC_057798.1, forward strand.
TATAACTAAAGAATTTCTAGACTCAACTTCGGCTAATTTGGCTTGGTAATCCTATAGTCAGTCAGGCTCTGATACCAAAGTTGTCAGTACCCCGATCCTATGCCACACCGATCTAGCATGTAACACCTCATATCCCTTTCCGGCCTCACGCACGGTATTCCCACGGGTGTCGCCTTACCAGGCCCGGGACCGTTTGTGCCTTTTGGCTCGCGTATATGATAGTGTCGCTAGCATCCATATGACAAAGAACCTGGGCTAATATGGCTAGTTGTAAACCCAAAGCAGCACTAACTTACAAGGATAGGCATACATGACCCTACAATGACCATGTCGGTCATCAGCAAGTGAATCCGGGCTGTAGCAACTAGGCCAGCAGGACTCCGGTAAACCGGGCTGTAGCAGGCTAACAAGATTTTGGTACACACCGCGTGACATTTCCCTGAAGGGACAGACACAGGAACGAAGAAGGACACATGCCGGCCAGCCTAAGTGTTCCGGAGCAGTAGCAATCTACCAGGGCTTAGTGGAAGCACTAGGAGACATTTCCTGGTAAGAGAGGCTACCAAGGATAAACAACTAGATAGCCAGATCCCACACATACCAAGCACAACATACACACAATATGCTCGATATGTGCAAATACAACATGACTCTACAACTCAAGTATTTATTCATTAGGCTCCGAGGAGTGAGATATTACAAACATGGGTCTCATGACCCCACGTTCAGAGAATACAAGTGAAAGCACATGCGGAAGCTTAACATGTCTGAGTACAGACAACTACAAATGAAAAAGGCTGAGAAGCCTGACTAACTACCAGATCCTGCCGAGGGCACAAGATCGTAGATGAGGTAACAAGCTAAATGTCGAAGTTCACGCGGAACTACTAGTGAGACTGAAGTCTCTCTGCAAAAACATAAAATAGGAAAATGTGAGTACAAATGTACCCAGCAAGACTTACATCAGAACTAACTACATATGCATCATTATCAACAAAGGGGATGGTGGTGTTTAACTGCAGCAAGCCAGCTTTGACTCTGTGGCTATCTTGAACTACGACTGCAAGCAACTCTTTTGAGGTGGCGCACACGAGTCCACATATTCACCATATCAATACACCACTATGGATCCACTCCCGTCTCCCTACGAGAACGCCATCCATAGCACTCACACTTATCTTACATATTTTAGAGTATCCACTTTCACTTGTCTATGAACTATACAGGCAACCCAGAAGTCCTTTACCGCGGACATGGCTATTCGAATAGATGATGTTAACCCTGCAGGGGTGTACTTCTTCACACACGCTCTCACCACTTACCGCCGTTTACACGATATGTACTCGGCAACCTTCAAGCGGAAGCCCAACGAGGGTGTCGTCCACGGCCTACCTAAACACTCAAGTCCCTAGTCCAGGTTTATCGCCTATTCAGGTGACATCCGCAGGGAGTCCGGCTGAAGTTTCCACATACGGCCCCGAACGATGTGTGCAGGGTCCCCGAGACACCAAACGGGCGCCCGGTACACCGTGCCACGTGCCTACCGCATCACAGCCCACCCCTCGGGTCAGCGCTGCGCACGGCCTCCAGCATACTACAAACACCAAAAACTACTTGCAACTCCTGGACAGAGGACAAGGGTGATTAACAAGCTGAGAGGGTCCATTGGTTTCGGGCCCAATGCGTGGTAGTAGCTATTTCATGGATCACAAACACAGAACTCAGTTCCTGAGGACGGCTTCAATGAGACAACCCACCATGTACTCCTACATGGCCTCTCACTGCTACCTTTACCAAATCGTGTTCACACACTTAGCTCGCACACAGTAGGACATGTTCACACACCTCTGATCCATCCCGGATGAATCAGACCTGACTCAACTCTAAGCAGTAGCAGGCATGACAAACAAGCATGAATGAGTAGGCACAACAGGGCTCAAACAACTCCTACTCATGCTAGTGGGTTTCATCTATTTACTGTGGCAATGACAGGTCATGCAGAGGATAAAGGGGTTCAGCTACCGCAGCAAGTAATAGATGAATCGTTGTTGTCCTAACGCAGTAAAAGATAGCAGGAGCAAGAGAGTAGGATTGTATCGGAATGACCAAGGGGGTTTTGCTTACCTCGCACTTCTGAAGATAGTATAGTTCTTCATCGGTGTCATCGATCACATCGTCGGTACACGTCTACTGAGAGGGGACAAGCACCGACAAACAAAGAAGAAACACAATCAATGCAATGCACAATATGATGCATGATCATTACATGGCAGAATGAGTGTGTTGGGCTAATACAACTACAACCAGATGGGTTTAAGCCATTTTGAACCAAAAGTTCAATCCCAAACTCAACTTATGAATTTAAATAGTGCCTTGTCATGTTTTTCACTAAACATCAAGGTTAATTTGCTTTAACATGCATGAAACAAGTACAGATGGATAGATTGGATTTTTCTGATAATTTTTCATATATAACTTATTTCATTCTGAGCTACGGTTGATTTTCTATGATTTTTAGAAGTTTAGGACATTTTCTGGAATTTCCTGAATAAACTTAAATCTAGAAAATGCTTTATTGCGTCAGCATTGCGTCACTGTGACGTCAGCAGGCCAACATGGGCTGGCCCGGGTCGAACCTGACATGTGGGGTCCACACGTGAGTGTAACAGGACAGGAATAGAGGTTGTATGGGTCCAGGTCAACGTTGACGTGGCTGGGTCAAACTGACACGTGGGGTCCGTAAGATTAGCACTAATCTAAATAGGCTATTTAGACTAACCTAATTAAGCTCGGGGACCCACATGTCATTGACACATGGCACTAGCTAAGCATGATTAGGACCTAGGATAATGGTGCCACATCAGCTGCCGGCGTTTAACCGTCGGCGACCAAATCCGCGGCGGAGGGAGTCGGGATTTTGCTATGGGGCTCCGTTTTGAGCGCGGTTTGCTGCTATGGCTTGCTGGAGCTCTCGCGCATCTAGTGGTGGTGGCGGCAGCAGCTGGGATGGCCGGAGTTGACGGCGGCAATGGCAAGCGCGGCGGCCGGAGCTCGGACAAGCCCGGCAACGACGCTGCGGTGCACGGGAGGACTAGCTGATGGTGGTGTTGGGTTTCTGGGAACATGCTGAGCACGTACCAGTGCTCATACGCGACAGTTGCTAGCCTATTCGCCGGTGACGACGAGCATGGCGGCGGTGAGCTCTCGGGTCCGGTGGCTAGCATGGCTAGAGCATGCAAATGAACACGGGAGAAGGGGGGAAAGATGGCGGGGCTCACGACGAGTCTTCTGGTGCGGTCATTGAGCTGGGGGAGGCACGGAAGGCGACGTAACGACGATGGCGATCTGGCGGCCGTGCACGGAGAAGACGGGTCGATGGCGAGGTGACAGGGTGTCCGGCGATGCTCGCATTGAGGAGGAGCTTCAAGGCATCGAGGAGGACGTAGGGGACAGCACGGGGAGGCGCTGGGATGGCTGTGGCTGCGTGTACGGTGGTCGGCGTCGACGACCGCGCTCGGTGGACATGCGTGAGAGAGACAGGGGAGGGGAGAGAGGGCGAGGAGTGCTCGAGGGGATTCTGCGGGGATGGCTGGCGTCTCCAGACGCGTCGAGGAGGAGCCAGGCAGGCAGGGAGGGAGGAGGTGGCCGCGGCGTGTGGCTGCGCACGTCGGCCACGCGCCCTCTCCGACTGGCGCGAGGAGGAAGGCAACAGGAGAGCGCCTGGTGGGCTGGGCCGCCAGGTAGGCTGAGGTAAGTTTGTGCTCTGTTTTACTTTTCTTCTGTTTTCTATTTTTTTTAATTCCTTTACCACTGTTTTAAATTCAAAATGAATTCAAATCTTATGCCAAAGCTTCTGGAATATTTTATGTTGCACATATGGACCTAGCTAGATGCATATAAAATAATGCAGGTTTATTTGAAGATATACTCTATATAATATGAATATAACTCCAAATTCAAGTATAGTAATGATTTAAATTCAGTGTCCAAAATATTCCTTAAAAATGTTCATAAATTTTGGTTGGGCCTGAAACCCATGCCAAAATTTCCAAACATTAAATAAAGAATTTGTGGAATCAGTGAATGCAATTTTTTGGGTTCTTTGCCCTTCTTTTAAAAGGATTTTGAGGCTTTCAGATTCCCTCAGTTCAGGTTTCTTAATATTAAACATGATGCATGAGTGATTATGGAAAGTCAAGCAATGACTAATCTAGGGTTGTGACAGTCATGTAATGAACTCCTTGTGTATGATATTTATGATTTAGTTTATCCCCTATTTCGCTGTTTATATGTCTGAAAGTTTACCAGTCGTCGACTTCAGCCCCCATGTAGATATTATAGGGGTGTTCGTGGTTGCATGACCGCACTTAATCCAACGTCTTGGTCCAATGTAGGAGGCATCTTGCGAAGTGAACTAGGCAATCAAACTATGCAGCTTTAGCACTTTCACTTAGCCATAAGAGTCCATTGGTGGCGCTAAGTACTAGCCCCTTGTTGCATGATCGGCGAGCCGTAGTACAGCTCCTTTGTAATGCGGCTGGTCAAAAACCCAGCCCCTTGTATGACATGGCATAAATCGCGAGCAATTCATAGTATAACACTAAGTCGCCGGATCGCTGATCCGCTCTTGCTTATCACGACAGTCAGTTTTCGGCTTTCTCTACCGAGGTACTTGACCGGACGAACCGGAAATACAATCGCAGTTGTTCTCCCTTTACTACTTAGCCGAACTTGCGGAACGTAAGGTGGCAAACACAAGAGCCGGGCAACCCAACTGTAGACCAAAGACATGATTCGGAGCAGATGCATATAATGCAATATCCAGGACGCCAAAGAGTTCCTAGTGGGTGTTCGGACTTAATAATTTAGTGGGGGGCAAACACAGCCCCTAGTATGTGTCGAACCGCGTGTGTCAGTCGAACATGGGGAATAGATCAGATGACAAGGAAAAAAATCTAACACCCAACCAAAAAGGTGATAATCATCTGTGCCCTTGATGACAGGCAATGACGTTCAATACTAAGGTCATATTACATGCCCAAAGAAGAGAAAAAATTACATAAGGAAAAGTCTAACACAGGGCCTAAAAAACCATAGTTCAGAAAAGAAACTCTAATGATGCCCTGCTACACGTCTGCGCCTTTCCTCCTTAGTAGTGGGTCCTTTGAGAGGAGCGTTTGATGGCTAGGACATGCTAGCCTTAAAACGATCTCCCGCGACAACCAACTTGTAAGTAGGGCTCTTAATGAACCTGCGTTAAAAGAAAAAGGGTATATGTGGTCCATTTATGGTCGAGCCGTGCAATGGACCTATTCTGCAGCGTGCCTCCGGCGTTGCCCAGGGTATTTTTAGTGCGTAATTATGTATGCGCGGTACCTGAACCGCCACCTAGTGGGGCGATCGGCGGAGGCTGAACTGCTAATTAATGTTCGGATCCACTGATTTATTGGCCTGTGAACTGCTCGGCTTGATGAGGCCGCTATACACTTCGGCTGCAAGGGTCACGGTGTGTTCTTTGGTACGGAGTGAGTGCTCCATATTACCATTGACTGTAATTACGCCACGAGGCCCAGGCATTTTGAGCTTCAAGTAGGCATAATGCGGGACTGCGTTAAGCAGGCGAAGGCAGTTCGTCCGAGCAGTGCATGGTAACCACTTAGGAAAGGGACGATGTCGAAGATTAACTGTGAAAGTTATCTGGGGAGCCAAATACTACCTCCAGTGTGATTGAGCCCGTATAACAGGCCTCCATTCCTGGTATCGCACCTTTAAAGGTAGTGTTACTAGGCTTGATTCGTGATGGGTCAATCCCCATCTTTCGGATAGTATCTTGATAGATCAAGTTGAGACTGCTTCCTCCGTCCATAAGGACTCTAGTGAGGTGGTATCCATCGATGATTGGATCAAGAACCAAGGCGGCCAAACCCCCGTGACGGATACTGATACATCTCCAACGTATCTATAATTTTTGATTGTTCCATGCTATTATATTACCCCTTTTGGATGTTTATGGGCTTTATTTTACACATTTATATCATTTTTTGGGACTAACCTACTAACCGGAGGCCCAGCCCGTATTGCTGTTTTTTTTGCCTATTTCAGTATTTCGAAGAAAAGGAATATCAAACGGAGTCCAAATGGAATGAAACCTTCGGGAGCGTGATTTTTGGAACGAACATGATCCAGAGGACTTGGAGTGCAAGTCAAGAAGCAGCCGAAGCTTCCATGAGATAGGGGGGCGCCCCGCCCCCCCTATAGGGCGCGCCCCCTGTCTCGTGGGCCCCTCGGGTGTCCACCGATGTACTTCTTCCTCCTATATAAGCCTACGTACCCCAAAAACATCCCGGGAGCAACCGAAACACAATTTCCACCGCCGTAACCTTCTGTGTCCGCGAGATCCCATCTTGGAGCCTTTGTCGGCGTTCTGTCAAAGGGGGAATCGACCATGGAGGGCTTGTACATCAACATCCTTGACCCTTCGATGAGTTGTGATTAGTTTACCATAGACCTACGGGTCCATAGTTATTAGCTAGATGGCTTCTTCTCTCTTTTTGGATCTCAATACAATGTTCTCCCCCTCTCTTGTGGAGACCTATTCGATGTAAACTCTTTTTGCGGTGTGTTTGTCGAGATCCGATGAATTGTGGGTGTATGATCAAGTTTATCTATGAATAATATTTGAATCTTCTCTGAATTCTTTTATGTATGATTGAGTTATCTTTGCAAGTCTCTTTGAATTATCAGTTTGGTTTGGCCTACTAGATTGATCTTTCTTGCCATGGGAGAAGTGCTTAGCTTTGGGTTCAATCTTGCGGCGTCCTTACCCAGTGATAGAAAGGGTTGCAAGGCACGTATTGTATTGTTGCCATCGAGGATAACAAGGTGGGGTTTATATCATATTGCTTGAGTTTATCCCTCTACATCATGTCATCTTGCTTAATGCGTTACTCTGTTCTTATGAACTTAATACTCTAGATGCAGGCAGGAGTCGGTCGATGTGTGGAGTAATAGTAGTAGATGCAGGCAGGAGTCGGTCTACTTGTTGCGGACGTGATGCCTATATACATGATCATGCCTAGATAATCTCATAATTATTTGCTTTTCTATCAATTGCTCGACAGTAATTTGTTCACCCAACGTAATACTTATGCTATCTTGAGAGAAGCCACTAGTGAAACCTATGGCCCCCGGGTCTATCTCTTATCATATTTGCTTCCAATCTACTTTTATTTGCATCTTTAATTTTTGCATCTATATTATAAAATACCAAAAATATATTTGTTTTATCATACTATCTTTATTAGATCTCACTTTCGCAAGTGGCCGTGAAGGGATTGACAACCCCTTTATTGTGTTGGTTGCGAGTTCTTTGTTTGTTTGTGTAGGTGTGTGGGACTTTTGAGGAGCCTCCTACTGGATTGATACCTTGGTTCTCAAAAACTGAGGGAAATACTTACGCTACTATTGCTGCATCACCCTTTCCTCTTCAAGGAAAACCAACGCAAGCTCAAGACGTAGCAGATACTAATTGGGTAGTCCCTACGGTCAAAAGCGATCGAACAGGCTGACCATGGGTTAAACTTGGGGACGACGGGCTCTACGGCATAGACGTCCCGTAATGCACATTTGCGCTCCCTTTTGGGGATGTGAGTGACATATATCATGTTCACTGTCTTCACCTTGGGGGGCAATTGTTTCTGACCCCCAGTGTTCGGCTGACGGGGCTCATCATCGTCTTTGCTTGGGGGCCCTTTTCCCTTATGTTTGGTATTTATCTTACCGGCCTGTTTGAAAACCCAATAGTTTCTGTTGGTATGATTTGCAGGCTTATCGGGTGTGCCATGAATCTGGCAGGGCCTCTCGAGAATTTTGTCTAAGTTGTATGGCCCGTCCTTGTTGCCTTTGAAAGGTTTCTTCCGCTGACCGGACTTAGCACCGTTGAATCCTGCATTGACTGTCGTATCGTCTGCGTCGTCGTTGTTGCTATTTCAACGTTTGTTTTTGTTGCGGCGGGGTTTACCGTTGTCGTCCCGTACCTCAGAGGTGCCGGGGTCACCTGAGTTGTTGCTTCTACGAGCCAACCAGGTGTCTTCGCCCGCGTAGAAGCGGGTCATGAGTGTCGTTAAGGCTGCCATGGTCTTCGGCTTTTCCTGCCCGAGGTGTCGAGCGAGCCATTCATCTCGGACGCTGTGCTTAAAGGCTAACAAGGCTTGGGCGTCCGGATAGTCTACAATCTTGTTCTTTTTAGTTAGGAACTGATTCCAAAGCTTGCGGGCTGATTCGCCAGGCTGTTGGATTATATGAATCAAGTCGTTAGCATCCGGAGGTCGGACTTAAGTGCCGTGGAAGTTAGCCCTAAAGGCATCTTCCAAGTCTTCCCAGGTTCCAGTGGAGTTTTCTGGGAGGCTGGTTAGCTAGTGCCGTGCTGGTCCATTCAACTTTAGAGGGAGATATTTGATGGCGTGGACATCATCTCCTCGAGCCATGTGAATGTGGAGAAGAAAATCCTCAATCCAGACGGCCGGATCCGTCATACCATCGTACAGTTTGATGTTTATGGGTTTAAACCCTTCCGGAAACTGATGTTCCATAACCTCATCAGTGAAGCATAGAGGGGGTGCGGCCCCCTGTATCTCGCAATGTCGTGGCGGAGATCGGCTGACCTCTGAGTTTGGTACTGATCCCGAAAATAGTAACAGTCGTCACGCCGGGCTTCATGGCCATTATCTCGCGCCGGGGCACGCCCCCTTGATTTGTAGATTGATATGGTCTGACCAGCTTTATGGGCTAGGTCACGTTGCAAGTCGTATGTATATCCCGGGGTTGCAGTCTTCCTGCCTCTTCGGCGAGGGGATGGGGGTTGGTGTTCAGCTTGATATGCTGCTTTATCCCGTCGACGTGGTGGTTGGTCTGGTTGGTCTGCCTAATTGTATTTTGACGGTATTGGTTCCAGGACTTCGTCGTCGAATTGAGGCAGCAGCTTGCGCCTAGGGTAACTTTTTACAGGTCGCTCTTGGTCGTATTCCTAAGTGGCCAAGACCTTAGTCCACCTTTCGTTCAATGTGTCTTGCTCTTCTCTGAGTTGTTGTTGCTTCCTCTTCAAGCTCCGACTGTAGGAATGAGCTATCCCTTGAAGCGTTCTTGGTCGAGGGGTTCCTCCAGGAAAATGAAGTCCTCATCACCGAGGCTGACCTCCTCTTCGAATTCTGGTATATAATTGTTGTCCTCCTCATCTTCATTGTCAGCACGTTCGGGACTGTGCTTACCTTCTTCCCGCTCGTCCTGTTCGGATGTGGGCTCAATAAGGTGTTCGGTGTCGTTGGTGCCATCCGAAGTCTCGTCGTCTCCGGTGTTGGTATTACTATCCTTCGCCCGACGCAATCGTGAGTGACGCCGCTGACGTCGGTGCTTTGGTGGTTTATCGATGGGTCTATCCTCAGCTGGGCTTGGGTTCTCCTCGTCGTTCTTCGGAGTGTCCACCATGTACACATCGTAGGTTGAGGTGGTCGTCCAATGCCCCGTGATGGGTGGGACTTGACTTGGTTCAGCGTCGGCATTGTCATCCATGCCGTCGATGTCTTCGGACGCGTAATCTAGCATGTCGGTTAAGTCCTCGACAGTGGATATCAAGTGGGTGGTGGGAGGGGCGTCAAATTCCCCTCTCTTAGCCCCCAGTCCAAGCTGGGTGCAGTTCGGAGGAAAAGCCTCCATGATGGCGAGACACTACATCAGACCCAACGCTTCATCTAAGAGCGGGAGTGGGACCAGAAACTGCGGGTCTACCGCGTTGTGTTCGTCATGGAGCGCCTGATCAGACCCACTAAGTGCAGACCTCAGCAGTTCAGAATGATTGCCCAGAGCCAAGATTAAGCATGCGTCTGGGTCTTCGGTAGGAAGTTCGATAAGGGGAAGAAGTCCGGCGGGTCTTATGCTCCCGTCTTCGGACGACGAGACCTGCCCCGGATCTAAGGCCGAGGTGGGCGTTGACCCCTGGATTGTAGCGACTAGACCTCAAACGGTCAAGTCTCTGTGCATCAGTGTCATCCCTGGATCGGTAATGCTGACATGCACAGTACTCGAGGAATTATAACAGAGTTTCAATCACACACTTATTACATCGAGTCCTCATAAAGAGTATTATTACATAAATAAATCATGGCTGAAGGCCATCTAAACTAGATAACAGCGGAAGGCTTCGAAGGTAAATGAGTCCATCAACTCCAACGGCATAGCTGAGTGCAAAACAACGACCTATCGCACCTTATTCGTCGTCTGAGTAGTCTGCAACATAAGACGTTGCAGCCCGAAACGGGTCAGCACATGGAATATGCTGGCATAGTTACACTGTAAAGCAATGATAATGCAAAGACTATATCTACATGCAATATTTGGCTGGTGGAGGCTGTAAGTTTCATGGTTTTGCATAAAGCTAGTTTTTCCCTACAACAAAGGAATAAATTTATTTAACTACTCCCATGTTGCCCATTATTTGAGAAGGTAACCCCAACTCAAATCCCAATTAAAAGTATCATAATTAACCCATCATCATAATTAATTAAAGTAACGTGATGAGATCACATCAATAGATTCAAGTACTAGATACTCAAGATGTCCATAACCGGGGACACGGCTAACCATGATTAGTTTATACACTCTGCAGAGGTTTGCGCACTTTTCCCCACAAGACTCGACCGCATCCATGATCGGATGATCGAGACATAGCCTTTCTGAAGCATTAACTCTCTACTCCGGGTAGACAGTACCACCTACAACCCTCTACATCTGCTAGTCTACCTCTTCAAGAGCTCACGCAACTTACTCAACTATGCCAGAGCCCATAATGGCTTGTGGCTGCACACGGAAGTTTCTAGCATGAATAATCTTATGATCCCTTTGAGCCTGGGTGGCATTCCATAGGATAATCACACGGGTACTCCGGGATTTCCAAAACAGACAACACTGGGTACTCCAGGTGCCTCAACCAATCCACCCAGATGTGTATTAAAGTTGCCACCTTAATGTTATCCAATTAAAATAACTCTCAAACTTCCATGTGTGAATCACGATCCAATCCCCGTCTACGAGCATGGCTAAGCAATAATAAGCATAACGTATATTCCCGGGGTGATCAAAAGGTATTAGGTTCCTACCTCAAGCACTACAACCAAAACCACATGTTCCCAATCCTACCAATGCAAATATTTGTGGGGCAGAACTAATGCATAGTAAAAACTGGGTATAAAAGAGTATGATCAAAGTGTAACTTGCCTTGCTGACGATCTGCAAACTCTAGAGATTCGTAGTAACAAGCTTCGCACTCCGGGTAATCTAGCATAGACAAACAATAGCATTCATAAGCAATCACTCAAACGAAACACGAGAAAACTCGAGAAAAGATCCAAATCAAACACGAAACAAGCAACGACTTAAACTAACAAGAGTCAAAACGTAACAGCATTATTAACATGTGAATTAGATCTTAACAGAAAGTACATGTGATTAGCTACAATTCGCAAAAAATATTCAACTCAAACGGAGCAACGAAACTCAAAATACGAATGAAACAAGATCGTTTACTAATCTGGACTAAAGTCAAATTTTATAGTACCAAAATCATGTTCTAGTTGATTAACTGAAAAGAGGGCTTCGAGGTGAAGATTTTGCCACTGGTTTCATCTATTTGGATAAACGAGTAAAAAGTTATACTAGTTTAAAGATCAGGGGCCGAATCACGATAAAAATAATCGCGGATAAGTCCCTGGTCGAAAATAAAATGAAAAGAAAAGACTAACGAATGAACGTTCACTGTCTGCATCTACCCGGCGAACAACGTTCGTGAAAACGAACTTACGGACGAACGTCCGCTAAAAAAATAAACCGGCAAAAACCTGATCTAAGAAAATAAACCAGAAAACTAAAAAAGTCAGGGTTTAACCGAGAAAAACCGACCGGTCAAACAAGGTCAACGGCGGCGGCTCCGGCGAGATCCGCGGCGGTAGCGACGACGGTCGACGGTGTCGGGCGGCTGCGGCGGCGGTGGGTGGCGGCAGGTCGCGGCGCGGCAGCGGCGAGGCGGCGCGGCGTCAACTGCGAGCAGCACGGGCAGGCGGCGGCGATGCGGTAGTGCGGGCGAGGGCAGGCGACGGTGCCACGGCTTGGAGGCTCCAGGGGGCCCCGGGCACGCTTTATATAGGGGGGCGGTGGCGGCTTCCTTGGGGAAAGGGGCGTCGAGAGGAGTCCGGCTCAGACTCCTCGGCGTCCGTGCACGCCGCGACGCGGCGGGAGGAAGGCAGCGGCGCGGGAGTGGGCCGGTTGGGCTTCGGCCCAGTCGGACTGGGAACTTTTTTATTTTTTTAAATAATTTTGACCAAAAATAAATATCCTAATAAAATATAAAAAAATTCTAAAGATGCCAAAAACAATTTTCACCGTGTAAATAAAATATTTTTAGAACCAAAGTGAACATATTTTTGGCCTAAAAATGCATATTTTTCTAATTCAAATAAAATAGCAAGTAAAATACTAGAAAAATCATAATTTGATTTTAAAATTCTTTCTCCAATAATTATCTTAGTTTGAAGAAGTCATATTATCTTCTCTCATGTATTTTTAATAATGGAAATAATTGGAGAGAAAAATAATAAAACCAAATTGATCCTTTTTCTTCAAATTTGAAATAAATTCAAATATGAATTTAGTGAAACCTCCAACTCTCTCTGTGGGTCCTTGAGTTGCTTAAGATTTCTAGGATCTCAGACAAAATGCAAAAATAAATATGATATGCATATGATGATCTATGTATAACATCCAAATTGAAAATTGGGATGTTACAAACCTACCCCCCTTAAGATGAATCTCGCCCTTGAGATTCGGGTTGGTCGGCAAAAAGGTTTGGATGGTCCCTATGAAGGTCTTCCTCTCGTTCCCAGGTAGCTTCCTCCTCGGTATGGTGGCTCCACTGAACTTTGCAAAACTTGATAACCTTGCTACGAGTAACTCGGCTAGAAAACTCGAGAATCCTGACTGGCTTCTCCTCATAAGTCAAATCACTATCGAACTGAATTGCTTCCTGTGGCACTATATCTCTCAGAGGAATATCGGCCATCTCTGCGTGGCACTTCTTCAACTGGGAAACGTGAAACACATCGTGAACTCCTGACAATCCTTCTGGCAATTCCAGCTTGTAAGCAACTTCTCCCATATGTTCCAAAACTCTGTATGGTCCCACAAAACATGGTGCTAGCTTTCCCTTTCACTCCAAAACACTTAACTCCTTGAAGCGGGGACACACGAAGGTATACTCTGTCTTCGACTTTGTAAACTGTCTCCTTGCATTTAGAATCTGCACAACTCTTCTGCCTGGACTGGTCTACCTTGAGTCTGTCACGAATCAACTTAACATTCTCTTCTGAGTCTTTGATTAAATTTGGTCCGAACAACTGCCGATCTCCAACTTCATCCCATAATAACGGTATCATGCACCTCCTTCCGAACAAGGCTTCGAAAGGGGCCATCTTCAAACTGGCTTGATAACTGTTGTTATAAGAGAACTCTGCATATGGCAAATTGTCGCCCAACTAGATCCATAATCTAGCGCACAAGCTCTCAACATGTCCTCTAGAATCTGATTGACTCTCTCGGTCTGTCCATCTGTTTGTGGCTGAAAGGATGTACTGAACTCTAGCCTAGTACCCAAAGTCTCATGCAACTGATTCCAGAACTTTGAGGTAAACTGGGTTTCTCTATCCGATATGATGGTCCTTGGGACTCCGTGCAGACATACGATTCTGGTCATGTATATCTTTGCCAACTTAGAACTCGTATAGGTGGTCTTCACCTGGATGAAATGAGCTACATTTGTCAAACGATCAACTACAACCCAGATAGAGTCATAGCCTGAACGTGTCCTGGGCAATCCAGTGATAAAATCCATTCCAAGTTTATCCCACTTCCATTCGGGTATGTGCAATGGTTTTAGCAATCCGGCTAGCTTCTAATGCTCTGCCTTAACTCTCTGACATACATCACATACTGCTACATACTCGGCAATATCCTTCTTCATTCCTGTCCACCAGAAACTTTCCTTCAAATCCAGATACATCTTAGTGTTTCCTGGGTGAATTGAATATGGCGAATCATGGGCCTCCTGCAGAATCAACTTCCTGATCTCGGGGTCGTTAGGCACATATAGGCGATCCTCAAACCATAAGGTGTCATGCTCATCCTCACAAAATCCTTTAGCCTTTACTTTGCTCATCCTTTCCTTTATATCGGCAATCTCCTTGTCATTCTTCTGGGCTTCTCTGATCTTACCCATCAAAGTGGACTGAATTTCCAATGCTGCTACATAACCTCTCGGGACTATTTCCAAACATAATTCGCGAAGATCCTCTGCTAACTCCTTGGGTAATCCTCCGGTCATGAGCATATTAACATAACTCTTACGGCTCAACACATCTGCTACTACATTGGCCTTTCCGGGATGATAGTGCAATTTCATATCATAATCCTTAATGAGCTCCAACCATCTTCTTTGCCTAAGGTTCAACTCCTTCTGTGTGAAGATATATTTCAAACTCTTATGATCCGTGTATACCTCACAATGGTTTTCGATGAGAAAATGTCTCCATGTCTTTAGCGCATGCACTACGGCTGCTAACTCCAAATCATGCATAGCATAATTCAACTCATGAGGTTTAATCTATCGTGAGGCATATGAAACAACTCTTCCTTCATGCATAAGCACTGCTCCAAGTCCTGGACGTGTAGCATCGCAATACACTTGGTAATCCTTTCGTTGGTCTGGGAGAATCAGCACTGGGGCTGTAACAAACATTTCTTCAACTCTCGAAAACTGGCTTCACACTCCTCAGTCCATTTGAACTTGGTGTCCTTCTTTAGTAACTCCGTCATGGGCTTTGCAATCCTAGAGAAATTCTCAATGAACCTTCGATAATATCCTGCGAGTCCGAGAAAACTCCTGATCTCTCCAACTGATGTGGGTGCCACCCATTTAGTCACAGAAACAACCTTGGTAGGGTCTACTGCTATTCCTTCTCCGGATATAACATGTCCGAGAAATCCAACTTCCTTTAACCAAAACTCACACTTGCTGAACTTGGCATACTACTGATGTTCTCTGAGCTTCTCAAGAACCAAACACAGATGTTCCTTATGCTCCTCTTCATTCTTCGAGTAGACCAATATATCATCAATGAACACCATGATGAACTTATCCAAAAACTCCATAAACACCTTGTTCATCATGTTCATGAAATAGGCAGGCGCGTTAGTCAGACCAAATGACATAACGGTATACTCATATAGCCCGTACCTTGTGGTAAAAGTTGTCTTAGGTATATCCTACTCTCGAATCTTCAACTGGTGATAACCTGGTCAAAGATCTATCTTAGAGAAAACTTTAGCTCCTTGCAACTGGTCAAACAAATCATTGATCATCGGCAAAGGGTATTTGTTCTTGATCGTCACTTCATTCAACGCACGATAATCAACAACCATCCTTAATGATCCATCCTTCTTCTCCACTAGAAGCACTGGGGCTCCCCAAGGTGACGAACTTGGTCTAATGTAACCTTTATCCAGTAACTCCTTAATCTGCTTCTTAATTTACTCCAGATCCTTTGCGGGCATCCGACACGGTCTCCTTGATATTGGCCCGGTGCCTGGCAATAGCTCAATCAAAAACTCAATGTCTCGATCCGGTGGCATGCCTGGTAACTCCTCTGGAAATATGACGGGGTAATCCTTCACCACTGGTACTTCCTCCTGTACAACTCCTGATAAGGAATTCACTTGAGTCCTCTTCGGCACATGCCGGGATACATACTTGATCCGTCTTCCTTATCGGGTGGTGAGGAATATTGATTTACTAGAACAATCAATGTTCCCTCCATACGTTGATAACCAATCCATGCCTAATATTATATTCAATCCTTGTGAGTCCAAAATTATTAGGTCCGAGGGAAACACATAGTTACCAATCCTTAAGGATAATCGATCACACCATAGGCTGGCCATATACTCTACTACTGGTGCGGTTACTAACATGGGTGACCTAAGGGCTTGGGTTGGCAGGTTATACTTATCCACAAATCCCCTTGATATGTATGAATGCGATGCGCCAGTATCAAACAGAACGAGTGCGGTAAATGCATTAATCAAAAACTTACCGACAACTGCGTCGGGTTGATCCTCAATCTCCTCCACACTGATGTGGTTCACCCGACCTTTGGTGAAAGGGTTGGGCTTCTTGACAGAACCTCCATTGCCATTTCCATTATTTGCTTCAGGACATTCAGTGGCGTAATGTCTGGTCTTCTAGCACTTGAAACAGGTGATGTGGCTCAGATCCCTCTTGGCTGGTGTTGAAGGGTTGGAACGGTTCTGGCTGCTGCTTCCTCCATTCCCATTTCCATTCCTGGTGCCACTATGGTTGTGCAAACTTGCTCCGTTGTGTGTGTGTGTCTTCCATGGTTACGGCCTCCATGGTTGTGGGTATGTCCTCCCGAGTACGAGGAATAGCGAGGCTTCTCCTGAGCTCCTAAAGTGTACCTCCCCTGTCCATACTTCCTCTTGTGATTATCAATCTGTTGTTGCTTGTCTTCACATAAGAGCCCTATCTACCAACTCCTGGTAGTTGTTGAATGTTGCCACCATCAACTGCATGCTCAGCTCATCATTTAGTTCTTCCAAAAACTTCTCCTGCTTAGCGGCATCTATAGCTACGTCGTTAGGGGCATAGCGTGCTAACTTACTAAACCCATCCACATACTGGCCCACTGTATGTCCTCCTTGGAGCAAGTTGCGAAACTCATGCTTCTTCGTGCTCATAACTCCAGCTGAAACATGGCTGTGCGGAAAGCTTGCTGAAACTGATCCCATGTAACAGTTTCAACGGGGTAAGTGGCTGTGAAATTCTCCCACCATCATGATGCGGGTCCATCAAGCTGATGTGCGGCAAAACGCACTCTCTCCGCATTTGTGCATCCTGTAGTAGTTAGCTCTCTACCAATCTTGCGGAGCCAATCATCTGCAACAATCGGCTCGGTGCTACTAGAGAACACCGGCGGATTCAACCTTAGGAAACGGTCTAGGTGATCAACAGGGGGTGGTGGTGGTTGGTTGTTGTTGTCGTTGCCTTGGTTCTGATTTTGGACTAAAAGTTGCATCAGGGTATTCTGCTACTGGATCTACTGAGTGAGCTCCGGTGGGAAGGCAAATCCATTGTCACGTCTCGGAGGCATCTGATGGGTTTAGAAGGGGTGAGAAAACAGAATAGAAAAGGGGTCTAAGAGAGATTCACTACCCATAATGCTCATGAGACAAACACAATCAATTTCTCTTCAATCAATAGCACGCAAGTCATACAGAAGCGGTCTAACCTATAACTGCTAACTCGATCGTTGAAACTACTTGGAGGGAAAATACTACTAATTACATTGGTGGTCGTCTAGAAATTTTCATCAGAAGAAGACTCCATAATATCTGCTCTAGCTTCATCAACGTAGTCATCATCGCTATCAGGGTCGGAGTCGGTGTCGTCAAGGATGATGTAGTCTCCTGGTTGGTTGTCCTTCTTTGGCGCGGGGTCTCCCATGAATACTCCTAGCTTCCTTGTCAGGTCATCATTCTTTTCTACTAATATTGCAATCTCCTCCTCGTATCCATCGCGTGTAAACTTGATCTCCTCTTCCAGCTCGTTGTTCCTCCTCACCAGTTTCTTGATCTTCTTCATGTGGATAATCTGTTGATTCTCCAGTCGACGAATATGATCTCCCATCTCTTGAGTGTAAGCTTCAATTGATCCATCCCTCTTGGTACTAATCATCTCCCATTTGTCATCTTGGCGGCCACTGGCCACATATCTGGTACACGGTATTCTCCAGCTCCTTGTGATACACCTCACAGATGCGTCCAAAGGTGATATGTGCAGCCATGATCTTTCCAATACTCCAGCTTGGTGCATCCAGGTAGAAATCAATAGGCTCCCTTGTTGGCACAAAGGTCCTCCCAGGTATCCAGACTTCGAACTTCCAGCGCTCCTCTTCCGGTACAGATGTAGAGAAAGTACTCGTGAAGCTTGGTAATCCAATGTTCAGATACTTAGTGACTTCCTTCAAATGCTTTCCGAAAGGGGTGTCGTCATCCGACTGAGTGAACTTGTTCCTGGGATCCGCCATCTATAGAGTAGAAAGAGAGGAGAATTAGAAATGAGTAGATATGAGAAATCATGTGGCTCATTCTAGTGGTCGCATCCTAAAGTCAGCGTGTGCTCTGATACCATCTTGTAGCGACCAGACCTCATACGGTCAAGTCTCTGTGCATCAGTGTCATTCTTGGATCGGTAATGCTGACACACACAGTACTCGAGGAATTATAACAGAATTTCAATCACACACTTATTACATCGAGTCCTCATAAAGAGTATTATTACATAAATAAATCATGGCTGAAGGCCATCTAAACTAGATAACAACGGAAGGCTTCGAAGGTAAATGAGTCCATCAACTCCAACGGCATAGCTGAGTGCAAAACAACGACCTATCGCACCTTATTCGTCGTCTGAGTAGTCTGCAACATAAGACGTTGCAGCCCGAAACGGGTCAGCACATGGAATATGCTGGCATAGTTACACTGTAAAGCAATGATAATGCAAAGACTATATCTACATGCAATATTTGGCTGGTGGAGGCTGTAAGTTTCATGGTTTTGCATAAAGCTAGTTTTTCCCTACAACAAAGGAATAAATTTATTTAACTACTCCCATGTTGCCCATTATTTGAGACGGTAACCCCAACTCAAATCCCAATTAAAAGTATCATCATTAACCCAACATCATAATTAATTAGAGTAACGTGATGAGATCACATCAATAGATTCAAGTACTAGATACTCAAGATGTCCATAACCGGGGACACGGCTAACCATGATTAGTTTATACACTCTGTAGAGGTTTGCGCACTTTTCCCCACAAGACTTGACTGCATCCATGATCGGATGATCGAGACATAGCCTTTCTGAAGCATTAACTCTCTACTCCGGATAGACAGTACCACCTATAACCCTCTACATCTACTAGTCTACCTTTTCAAGAGCTCACGCAACTTACTCAACTATGCCAGAGCCTATAATGGCTTGTGGCTGCACACGGAAGTTTCTAGCATGAATAATCTTATGATCCCTTTGAGCCTGGGTGTCATTCCATAGGATAATCACACGGGTACTCCGGGATTTCCAAAATAGACAACACTGGGTAATCCAGGTGCCTCAACCAGTCCACCCAGATGTGTATTAAAGTTGCCACCTTAATGTTATATAATTAAAATAACTCTCAAACTTCCATGTGTGAATCATGATCCAATCCCCGTCTACGAGCATGACTAAGCAATTATAAGCATACTGTATATTCCCGGGGTGATCAAAAGGTATTAGGTTCCTACATCAAGCACTACAACCAAAACCACATGTTACAAATCCTATCAATGCAAATATTTGTGGGGCAGAACTAATGCACAGTAAAAATTGTGTATAAAAGAGTGTGATCAAAGTGTAACTTGCCTTGCTGACGATCTGCAAACTCTAGAGATTCGTAGTAACAAGCTTCGCACTCCGGGTAATCTAGCATAGACAAGCAATAGCATTCATAAGCAATCACTCAAACGAAACACGAGAAAACTCGAGAAAACATCCAAATCGAACACGAAACAAGCAACGGCTTAAACTAACAAGAGTCAAAACCTAACAGCATTATTAACATGTGAATTAGATCTTAACAGAAGGTACATATGATTAGCTACGATTCACAAAAAGATTCAACTCAAACGGAGCAACGGAACTCAAAATACGAATGAAACAAGATCGTTTACTTATCTGGACTAAATTCAAATTTTTTTAGATTACCAAAATCATGTTCAAGTTGATTAACTGGAAAGAGGGCTTAGAGACGAAGATTTTGGTGCTGGTTTCATCTAATTTGGATAAACAAGTAAAAAGTTATACTAGTTTAAAGATCAGGGGCAGAATCACGATAAAAATAATCGCGGATAAGTCCCTGGCCAAAAATAAAATAAAAAGAAAAGACTAACGAATGGACGTTCGTTGTCTAAACCTAACCGACGAACAACATTCGTTAAAACGAACGAACGGACGAATGTCCGCTAAAAAAATAAAACGGCGAAAACCGATCTAAGAAAATAAACTGGAAAACTAAAAAAATGGGGTTTAACCGAGAAAAACCGACCGGTCAGACGAGGTCAATGGAAGCGGCTCCCGCGAGATCCGTGGCGGCAACGACGGCGGTCGACGGCGTCGGGTGGCTACGGGGCGGCGGCGGCATCGACAGGTGGCGGTGGGGCGCAGTGCGGCAGCGACGAGTGGCGCGGGCAGGCGGCGTCGATGCGGCGGCGCGGGCGAGGGTAGGCGGCGGTGCAGCGGCTTGGGTTCCAGGGGGGCCCCGGGCGCGCTTTATATGGGGGGGGGCAGCGGCTTCCTTGGGGAAGGGGGCGGCCGAGAGGAGTCTGGCTCAAACTCCTCGGTGTCCGTGCGCGACGCGGCACAGCGGGAGAAAGGCGGCGGCGCGGGAGTGGGCCGGCTAGGCTTCGGCCCAGTCGGTCCGGGGATTTTTTTTTTAAATAATTTCGCTTGAACAGAAAAATCCTAATAAAATATAAAAAAATGTAAAAATGCCAAACATAATTTTCGCCGTCTGAATAAAATATTTAGAACAAAGTGAACATTTTTCTGGCCTAAAATGCAATTTTGAAAAATGCGTATTTTTCTAATTCAAATAAAATACCAAAAAATCGTAATTTGATTTTAAAATTCTTTCTCCAATAATTTTCTTAGTTTGAAGAAGTCATATTATCTTCTCTCGTGTATTTTTGATATTGGAAATAATTGGAGAGAAAAATAATAAAACCAAATTGATCCTTTTCTTCAAATTTGAAATAAATTCAAATATGAATTTAGTGAAACCTCCAACTCTCTCCGTGGGTCCTTGAGTTTCTTAAGATTTCTAGGATCTCAAACAAAATGAAAGAATAAATATGATGTGCATATGATGATCTATGTATAAAATCCAATTTGAAAATTGGGATGTTACATGGATGGGATCTGACACGGGGTCGGAAGATTCTTCTTGGATGGGACACAAAGTGGCGGACGAGGCCACAAACCCATCAAAGACTAGGTCTCCTCGGATGTCAGCAACGTAATTCAGGTTTCCAAACCTGATCTGGTGGCCGGGGGCATAACTATCAACCTGCTCAAGATGGCCGATCGAGTTGGCTCGAAGCACAAAGCCGCCGAACACAAAAACTTGTCCAGGAAGAAAGGTTTACCTGAGCACAACGTCACCATTAGTGAAAAGGTGAGCTATCGATCCTTCTGTCGATGATACAACAGAGTTCTCAATGAAAGCACCAATGTCGGTGTCACAACCGGCAGATCTCGGGTAGGGGGGGCCAAGCTGTGCGTCTAAAGATCAATGGTAACAATGGAGAAGGGACAGAGTGTTTACCCAGGTTCGGGCCCTCTTAATGGATGTAAAACCCTACTCCTGCTTTATTATATTCAAGGGTATAGGGGTTACAAGAGTTGATCTACCACGAGATCGATTCGGCTAACCCTAGATAGCTAGCCTAGCAATGTTGTGATCCTGCCTCCGATTTAACCCTCCAGTTTATATAGACACCGGAGGGGCTTAGGGTTTGTACAAAGTCGATTTCACAGAAAGGAACAATATATCCAGACACCTATACTTGACATCCACGCATGTGAGAGTCCCCACCGGACACGAGAGATGATCTTATGTCTTGTATCTTGTCGGCCCACCAGTCCGGCCCACATCAGTAGTCCAGACGCCCAAGGTCCCCCTAATCCAGGACTCCCATAGCAGGAGTCGCCCCGTCCTCGGCGGTTCACACCACAAGAGTAAGCGTGGCCATGGCTGCCCGAGGCGACGCCGTCTTTCGAAGAGGTGCGCCCGCTGATAACCCACAAGTATAGGGGATCGCAACCGTTTTTGAGGGTAGAGTATTCAACCCAAATTTATTGATTCGACACAAGGGGAGCCAAAGAATATTCTCAAGTATTAGCAGCTGAGTTGTCAATTCAACCATACCTGAAAGACTTAATATATGCAGCAAAGTATTTAGTAGCAAAGTAGTATGGAAGTAACGGTAACGGTGGCAAAAGTAACAGTAGCAGTTTTGTAGCAATCGTAACAGTGGCAGCGGAGAAGTAACTAAGCAAAGAACAATATGTGAAAAGCTCGTAGGCAATGGATCAATGATGGATAATTATGTCAGATGCAATTCCTCATGCAACAATTATAACATAGGGTGACACAGAACTAGCTCCAGTTTATCAATGTAATGTAGGCATGTATTCCGAATATAGGCATACGTGCTTATGGAAAAGAACTTGCGACATCTTTTGTCCTACCCTCCCATGGCAGCGAGGTCCTATTGGAAAGTAAGCGATATTAAGGCCTCCTTTTAATGGAGTACCGGACCAAAGCATTAACACTTAGTGAATACATGAACTCCTCAAACTACGGTCATCACCTGGAGTGCTCTCGATTATTGTCACTTCGGGGTTGCCGGATCATAAAACATAATAGGTGACTAATGACTTGCAAGATAGGATCAAGAACTCACATATATTCATGAAAACATAATAGGTTCAGATCTGAAATCATGGCACTCTGGCCCTAGTGACAAGCATTAAGCATGGCAAAGTCATGGCAACATCAATCTTAGAACATAATGGATACTAGGGATCAAACCCTAACAAAACTAACTCGATTACATGGTAAATCTCATCCAACCCATCACCGTCCAGCAAGCCTACGATGGGATTACTCACGCACGGCGGTGAGCATCGTGAAATTGGTGATGGGGGATGGTTGATGATGACGATGGCGACAGATTCCCCTCTCCGGGGCCCCGAACGGACTCCGGATCAGCCCTCCCAAGGAAGATTAGGGCTTGACGGCGGCTCCGTGTTGTAAAACGCGATGAATCCTTCTATTTCATTTTTTTCTCCCTGAAAGTGAATATATGGAGTTGGGGTTGAGCTCGGTGGAGGTCCAGGGGGGCCATGAGGCAGGGGGCGCCCTGCACCCTCATGGACATGGTGTGGGCCCCCTGACGTTGATTCTTTCGCCAATATTTTTTATTAATTCCAAAACATGTCTGTGTGGATTTTCAGGTCATTTTGAGAACTTTTATTTCTATACAAAAATAACACCATGGCAGCTCTGCTGAAAACAGCGTCAGTCTGGGTTAGTTCCATTCAAATCACGCAAGTTAGAGTCCAAAACAAGGGAAAAAGTGTTTGGAAAAGTAGATACGTTGGAGGCGTATCAACTCCCCCAAGCTTAAACCTTTGCTTGTCCTCAAGCAATTCAGTTGACAAACTGAAAGTGATAAAGAAAAACTTTTACAAACTCTGTTTGATCTTGTTGTTGCAAATATGTGAAGCCAGCATTCAAGTTTTCAGCAAAGATTATGAACTAACCATATTCACAATAACATTTAGGTCTCATGTGTACTCATATCAATGGCATAATAAACTAGTGAGCAATAATAATAAATCTCGGTTGACAACACTTTCTCAAAACAATCATAATATGATATAACAAGATGGTATCTCGCTAGCCCTTTTTGAGATCGCAAAACTTAATTTCAGTCAGACAGTTGACTTGGGTGACTTGGGCAGGAGAGGAGTTGGCAGCAAACTTAACTTCAACTCCTTGGTCCTTGGTCATAGTGACTGTCCGGTTGGCACAATCTAACAAGCCTTGGTGCTTGATGAGCCAATTCATTCCTAAGATCACATCCAAGCCTTGCGAGCTTAAGACGATAAGGTCTTCTAGGAAATCTACCCCGTTAATGACTATGCCGACTCCCTTACAGCCTATCTTGGCTCTCATCTCTGCTCCAGGGGTCTGTACCACCATGGGGTTATTCAGGGGTGTAGGGGTCATGCCAGTTTTCAATACAAACTCTTGGGTGATAAATGAATGTGTGGCTCTAGAATCAAACAATACAGTTGCGGGTGCTGAGTTGACAAGGAACGTACCCAGCACGACATCCGGGTCTTCCTGGGCTTCTTCTCTAGTGACATGATTCACACGACCCTTGCCATTGTTGGGAGGGTTGTGAGGATCTTGGTTCCTTGGTGGCATTCCGCGGCCTTGCCCTGGGTTCTGCGTATTGGGGCATGGGGCATCGGGCTTCTTGTTGGGGCAATACTTGGAGCAGTGTCCCGGCTGACCACATCCAAAGCAAGTGACTTGGTTTGGGTTGTTGATATTGTTGCCACCACTGGTATTGGGGTTGTTGAAAGCTGGCCTGGGGTTGGCATACTATTGCGGCTGATAGTTGGTGCAAGATGCGGGAGCTCTTGGCTGCTGATAGGTTGGCCTGACCGGGGCTGGTTGCCACGGGCGAGGCTTATGGTTACTGGAACTCCCTTGATGATCATCTTGCGCTTGCGAGTGTCTTCCAGAGCACGCCGCTTGTCTTCAAGCATGAGTGCTTTGTTCACCGGGTCGGGAAAGGTTGGGTAGTCACACACGAAGCGAGTATTGCAGAGTCTGATTGAGGCCCTCCATGAAGCGCTCCCTTTTTGCAGCATCAGTGCTGACATCTTCTGGGGCATACCTTGACAGAACACTAACCTTCTGCATGTACTCCTTGACAGTGCTACTTCCTTGCTTCAGGGCTCGGAACTCACGCTTCTTGATGGCCATGATCCCGGAAGGAATATGGGCCTTGCGGAATTCTGCCTTGAAGTCATTCCAAGTGATGTTTTGCCCAGCATGCATGATCTTGAATCCATCCCACCAAGCTCTCGAAGTTCCCCTGAGACAGTGGGCAGCATAAGCCACCCTCTCACGGTCTTCAGTCCAGCCGACTAGTTCCAACAGATCCTCAATGGTGCGGACCCAGTCGTCTGCATCCAGGGGTTCAACAGTCTCGATGAAGGTGGGTGGTGCATGCTTCTTGAACTCAGCCAACGTGGAACGTCCATTGTCGTTCCCTGCCGGCTAGTGGTTATTGGAGACAGCTTGAGCAATCATCTGGAGGGATGACGTGTTGGCCTCGCATTCCTCCCGGAAGGATTGGAGAAGCTGAGCCATGTCCATGTTTAGAGGTGGATGCGGTGGTGGAGTTTATCCTTGGGTTTGGTCCTGGCTGGCTCCTCCTTGGGTGGATCCTACGGCTTCTTGCTACTGGGTAGAGGTACCAGTACGGGTACAACATGCATCCTGTTGGAGCGGTTAAGATCTCATGATTGGGATAAAATGAGGGAAAACAATGTAGATGGGGTGCCTGGTAGGGGGGTGGGTGTGACACAATCTTAACTTAAGCAAAGGCCGGAAGGGCCAAATTCATGCATTAAAACCAAATGGGTGATGTAGTCGTTTACAAGTTCCCAAAATGGAAAGTACGACTTCCATCAAAACAAGTCAAAAGCAAACACAACACAACATGGTTTCATTTGAACCATTACATGGACTCGACTTCGCATAAGGGGTACACGACCTATCCTACCTTAAGGGTTACAGACTGGCCTATCCTAGTCCTGAACGGTGTCTAAGTGGTGGAATGCTTGGTCGCGTATTCTGGCTCCTCTGGGTCTTCCTCCTCATCTTCATCCGTCTCAGTTTCTTCGTCACTTGAGGGAGTGGGGGAGTGGAGGAGCGGAACACGGTGTTGTTTCGTCGATGGCACCGTGAAGAGGTTGCGATAGTCCTTTGCCGTCATATGGCGTGGTTGAGATGATCCCTTGGCATGCGTCCTGTGGAGGTCGCCCGCCTCCATAGGCAACCCAGGGATGTCTAGGGGGTGCACCATCCTTCTTGATCATGTCCGCCTTTGTCTGAGCTAGGCGGAGTAGTTCCTTGGTCTCGTGGCGTTCCTTCCGAAGCTCGATCGACTCCAAGGCTAGGTGTTGTGCCAGGCTATCAGCACACAAGCTGAAGTAGGTCTGGAAACTGAGAAGTCCTTCGTCCACAGGCGGGGCTGGTGCGCTGCTCTCGTCATCTCCCTCCTTCCGATAAGACAGGTAACAGGTGGCTGGCTAACTTGCCATCTCTGGCAGAAGATCCCGGAGGCGAGTCAGCACCTTAAGGGCAGCAGTCTCAATAGCGAGGAACAGGGTCGCCATCTGGGGTCCCTCAAAGAACTAGCTCGTCGGGGAGTCGTTCGCCCTCACGACTACCTCCACGTGATACTCCTTCTTGGTGATGTTGATCAAGTGCTCGTGATAGGAGAAGGTGGGGGACCGAGTGAACTGGCACCTCTTGAGGCTATCCTCAAGAAGCACGGGAAATCCGGTGGTCAGGAAGTCTTCGGGTACACCGGCCATCTAAAAAAGTGGAAGGGGAAGGGTCAATAGAGGAGTTATGACCCATGCTTAGGATGTTCTTAGAAAAAGATGGTATATAGGTAGTTTTGGTAGGGAGTCTCGTTCTATCTAACATCCACGCTAACTAAGGCTTCCTACAGTCAGGATGGCTCTAATACCAGCTCTATGGGCACCCCGACTCATAAGTCGAGATCACCGAATGCACGTGTACAGTGATCCCAGAGATCAATGCTCACCGAACACATGGAAGCTGAATAACAAGAGGCTAACATCCATACATACCGTCTTACACTAATTATGACCGTTATGGTCAAGTCTTACATTGATAAGCCTTAAGGGTTGAACATCAAATGAAACATAAGCAGCGGAAATCTTCGTCGATAAGTAGAACCCATGCCATCTGCCTTAACCCTACAGGCATTCTGACCGGGAAGCGTCCTAGTTCGCATGTTCGTCACCAATGAAATCTTCCTCAAACTCCTGTTCCTCCATGCCTAGACAATTAAATAACCAGTGGCAAGCCAATGAGTACTTTGAATGTACTCGCAAGCAACCCATGTTTTGGATGAAGGCAACAATGCAATTGTACAACAAACAAAACAACCTAGCTTCAAGCTAGTTGAGATGTCATGTCTACTTGTGAGGTATGCATCAATGAACATGGGTAACCTTGAGAACAGGTTACAGATATCAACATAAATAGAGTTTGAATCAATGCCATATCATTCAACATGTCAAGCCACCACCTTGACACAAATAATTCTCTTCCACACGCACATGCACCGAGATTGTAAAATTCCTGGACATAGTTTAAGTAGCACCTCCCAACTGTCCATGACTGTGGACATGGCTATTCGAATAGTTTGACACTCTGCAGAGGTTGCACGCTTTACCCACAAGATTCGGGGAACTACCGTGTCATCCAAGACCCACAGTACCTCAAGTACCCGGGGTAAGCCCCCGGTCACTACCTTTCCCTAGCCATGACTAACAAGGAACCCACTCGATTGGTAGTAGCCCCTGTGCCCAACATTGTCACAAATAAATTCTTTTTATGGAGCCACACTCCCATATTCATCACATATCACAAGCACGGGGTACCAACGGTGTGTCCGGTGCCCTGTAAAAACAGTCTTGGCCTCCCTACCTGGCACGACCCCGTCCCGAGAGTGACCACAAATCACTCCCGTCACTAGTAACGCGGGCATCCATGTTAGCAAGAACTAGGTAATCAATAATGCCCTTTCCCATATAAGAGTAGAGTGGTTGCACATGTAAGGTTGGGACGGTAATCACACATAAATCTAATCCATCATTTTACACACACACACCAAAATCCCTCTTTGGTACCCCACTTCTTCCTCAAGTGGTGACCTTAGTTCAACATCTCCCAAGGGCATTAGGGGAACCTGATGGGGTTTTTGAAAGAGTGTAACCACGAAGAGTGCATGGTACACATGCATCATTATGCATCAACTAGTTTTTTTTGACATAGCATTCATGAACAAGGTAAAGTCATGAGTAGGGGTCTGCATCATGTGCTTGTTCACAACAAGTTTACCACCATCATATTTCATCATCATGTAATCGGAAAAGGGTACCGATGAACAAGAGGGGTGTCATGGTCAAAGGGCTGCTTGCCTTGATTGGCTTCAAATCCTTCTCCTTCTTCTTCTTCACCAACTTCGTCAAATACGGGATCTAATCATTGCAAGAAAACAACGGAAAAATAAACAGAAAAGTCAAAGTGCTCAGAAAAATGTCAACTTATTTTTGTAAAATACTAGGAGAAAAACTTAGAAGGGGAAATTTTTAGTTTTGGATTTGGAACTACAGGGACAGAGCAATGGGTTTTCAAACAAAGATTTGATTGTTCAAATTTGAATTTAAATTTGAACAATACAGAAAAGTTGGTTGGGCATGTATGAAAGTTACACCATTAAATAGGTGGGATTTTTACAAGAATTTAGGAACTGGAATTTTTTAATATTTAATCCTATGGAATTTTTGGAAAAGAGACAGAAAAAGAAAAAGAGAAAGGGCACTGTGCCTGTTGGGCCAGAATAGCTGCAGTGCGGCAGGCCCAGGGGGAAGAGGCCCAGGAGAGCCGGGGCGGTGCGCGCGCTAGATTTTAAACCTGACGGGCGGGGCCCAGCGTCAGAGAGAGAGCACGGGCAAGGGAGAGGAGAGGATGACAGGTGGGCTCCACCTGTCATCTCTAACTCGCGGCGGAGGGGTCGGCGAGCTCACTAGCGACGCTATAGGGCACGACAGGTCGAGCGGGTGGCACTGTTGGACTCAGGGGGACGTCGTCGTTCGTGGGGTGGTGGAGGTGGTCGCCGGAGTAGCCTGGTTTGCCAGCGATGAGGTCATGCGGCGAAGGTACTTCGGGCGTCGGTGGTTCCGGCCGTTTCCGGTTGCAAAAAGAGTGGGGAAGAGAGGGGAAAGGGTCAGTGATGCCGCGCGGTTCCAGATCGAGAGAGAACGGGGGCGGAGGAGGCCTGTACCGCGTGGACGGCGATGACCCGAGGCGGCGGAGCTCGATCTTGATCTCGAGCTCGGGCTTCTCTGCAGTCGACTGGGTGGTGCGAGAGTTAGATTGGGAGTGCGGGAGAGCGACAGGAAGCGATGGAGAGGCTTGGGGTCACCTTATATGGGCTGGCCGAGGTCCACCATAGGCGCGGCCTATGGGAGCTCGCGGGATCGGTTTGGGTGGCCGTTAGAGAGGGAATGGAGGGCTCAGGGGTGTTCGTGGGAGTGGTCTAGGGTGCTAGGGAGAGAGAGGAGGAGCGGGACAAGCTGCGAGCGGGCCACAGGAGCGACGCGAGCATTGGCCGAGCGAGGCGGCGCTCTATAATGAGCTGCAGAGGAGGGCGCGGGAGCAAGTGGGCGGCCTGCTGGCGTGGAGCAGACATCGATGGGCATCGACTAGCGCCTGCAGGAGGCTCGAGGTGGTCTGGGGACGCGACGTCAATGGTTGGGGGGCCCGCCAGGCGCTCCAGAGCGCGAGTTTGGCCGGCATCTGCGGTTTTCTCGCGTCCATGCACGTCCACTTGTGTCTGGCAGCTGAAGGGGGCGTGGGCAAAAGCTGGGGAGAGCCTTGGATGCTCTGGAAAGCTGAGAGGAGAGAAGGAGGCTGAGAGAGAAGGAGGAATCCACTGTCCAAAGAAGAAAAATGGGGTTCTCCCCCCTTCATCATTGCTTCCTCAGGCAGAAAAGCATACAGGTGCTAGAGGGGGACTAGGATGGGTTGTGGTAAGAAGTAGAACTCATGGAGATTAGTGGAAGTGGTCAAATTGGTGTTTTTAGAAAAATGGCAGAAGTTGTTTATTGATGATTTGGGCAAGGAGATGAACTCCTCTTGTCATAAGGCTTGACAGGGTCAAATGGCATGAGAAGATAGGAGGTTCCACCAAGATTGAGTTTATTTGGGCAAAGTTGCCAATGCAACTTTTGTAAACCCTAGAAATCAACAGAAATGAGTGTTCCAAGATCTAGTCATGAAAAACTATTCTCCTTGATGCACCACTTGGTGTAGTGTCATCATTTAGGGTTTAGAGCATGCCCACAAGGTTTCAAAGCAAAAGGAGAAAGTTGACAATGTAAAGTTGTTCAAATTTGATTCTGCATAGAGAGGGTTTTGGGGCATTTTTGTGAATCAAAACAATTTGGATTGGGATGAAACATTGCAAGATCATCACATTATGCATGTGTGACTTGCTAGAATTTTCTTGGAATTTTTAGAGAATATTTCCTTTGTAAATATTTCAAAAGCTTGAAATGTCGAGAAAGGGTTTTTGAGGGGTTTGACCAATATTTTGAACATGACCATTTGTTGAAACCCTTATATATGGGCAATGCATGTCCACTGAGTTTCCCTAGATTTTCACAAATATTTTTAAATCATTAAAAATAATTTGAACCTATTAAAGACCATTTCTGGCCTAAAGAAAAAGCCTTTAAATAAAATAGCAAAATAACTTTTAAAATTATATTATTGTGGTTTATGGGAGTCCTATAGGAGTCAAACATACTCTTTGAAAGATTTTTCATGCCCTAAAGCAAGTACTTGTAGTGCAAACCTCAATTTAGGGGTTTTTGGAAAACTAAATTTAGAAAATACTTTTTGGCCGAATTATTTTTGTAAGAAAATTCTATATTGTACTATACACATGGCATGACCATTGGGGAAAAAGTTTGGAGCAAGGAAATGAAGTATATAAGGTAGAGCTAGAATATGGCTTTCATGAGCACTTGAAATCACAGACAGAAATCCAATCCAAATCAAAAGCCAAATAAAGTGCAAGAGTTTTTGCTTGTCCAAATTTTTATGCTTTATTAATGCAATGACATGATACAAAATACTGGGTGTGACATACCTACCCCCCTTACAAGAATCTCGTCCCCAAGATTCCTAAACTAGGCCTTAAAGAGATCTGGAAACTCGGATCTAAGGTAGTCTTCACGTTCCCAGGTTGCTTCTGCTTCGGTGTGGTTGCTCCACCGGACCTTGAAGTACTTGATGGTGCGGCTTCGAGTGTGTCGTTCTGCCTCATCCAGAATGCAGATGGGCCTCTCACGGTAGGTCAAATCAGGCTGAAGGTCAATTGCTTGGTGATCAGCATCCTTGTAGAGATTGGGCTTGTCTAGAACTTGGAGACACTTCCAGAGTTGCGACACGTGGAGTACATTGTGCACATCGGATAGTTTAGGTGGTAGTTCCAACTGGTACGCAACTTCTCCGCGCCTTGCGCTGATCTTGAAGGGGGCGATAAATCTTGGTGAGAGCTTTCCCTTAACATGGAAACACTTGGTTCCCTTAGGAGGAGTTACTCGCAGGTATACATGGTCTCCAACATGGAAGTCTACTTGTCGACAACGAGTGTCAGCATAGCTCTTCTGTCTTGACTTGGCGGTCTTCAGTCGCTCTCTGACTAGCTGAACTTTCTCTTCTGCTTCACGAAGGATATTGGGCCCAAAGACTAGTCCTTCTCCGGTCTCGGACCAGTTGAGGGGAGTGCGGCACTTCCGTCCATATAGCACCTCAAATGGTGCCATCTGGAGGCTTGACTGATAACTATTGTTGTAGGAGAACTTGGCAAAAGGAAGGCAGTCTTCCCACTTAGCTCCATATGCTAGCACACATGCACGAAGCATGTCTTCGAGTATCTGGTTTACTCGTTCTGTCTGTCCTCCGGTATGGGGTGGAAAGAGTGCTGAAAGACAACTTGGTTCTCATGGCCTCTTGGAACTTCTTCCAGAACCTTGAGGTAAACTGGTTCCCTCGATCTTGACACAATCTCCTTAGGAACACCATGAAGACTTATGATTCTGTTGATGTAAAGAGTTGCCAGCTAGTTGCCATCATAGGTAGTCTTGACAGGAATGAAATGGGCTACCTTGGTCAGATGGTCGACTATAACCCAGATGGAGTCATGACCCTTATTTGACCTGGGTAATCCAGTGATGAAATCCATTCCAACTTTATCCCATTTCCACTCGGGAACCTTGAGTGGTTGAAGCAATCCAGCAGGTCGCTGATGTTTAGCCTTGACCCTTTGGCATACATCACACTTTGCAACATAGGTGGCAATCTTGCTTTTCATCTCGTGCCACCAAAATCTTTCCTTCGGGTCTTGATACATCTTGGTTCCTCCAGGATGGATGGAATACGGGGTGTCATGAGCTTCTTGCAAGATTAGATTCTTGAGCTTAATTTTGTTGGGTACGCAAATGCGATTCCCAAACCACACAACTCCTTGCTCATCCTCTAAGAAACTTGGGTATTTGCCCGCCTTGATCTTCCTTTTGATGCCTTCAATACTCTCGTGTCCCTTTTGAGCTTCCTTAACATCATCCATCGGGGTAGGCTTGACTTCGAGGTTGGCCAAGAAACCTGGTGCAACCAGTTCCAATCCGAAGCCTTCAAGTTCTTCATACAAGGTGGGTAGCCTTTCCTTAATCATAGCGTTCAAGGAACAAGCCTTGCTGCTTAAGGCATCTGCTACCACATTAGCCTTCCCAGGGTGGTATTGAACACTAAGGTCATAATCCTTGATCAACTCTAGCCATCTTCTCTGCCTCATGTTCAATTCCTTCTGAGTGAAAATATACTTTAGACTTTTGTGATCCATGTATATCTCACACCGCTTCCTTAGGAGGTAATGTCGCCATGTCTTCAGGGCATGAACCACTACTGCTAACTCAAGATCATGAGTAGCATAGTTCTTTTCATGTGGCCTTAGTTGCCTTGAAAGGTAAGCTACGACTCTGCCCTCTTGCATGAGAACACCTCCCAGTCTGGTTCTCGACGCATCACAATATATCACAAATTCCTTGTGTATATCTGGTGTGGCCAGAACTGGGGTAGTGGTCAATCTCTTCTTCAGCTCCTAGAAGCTTTCTTAGCACTTTGGTGTCCATTCGAACTTATTGTCCTTCTTCAAGAGTTGGGTCATGGGTCGGGAAATGCTTGAGAATCCCTCAACGAACTTGTGGTAATATCCCGCGAGTCCGAGGAAGATCCTGACCTCCTTTACATTGCTCGGGGTTTGCCATTCGGTCACGGCTTGAATCTTGGTGGGATCCACTGATAACCCTTCGGCAGTTAATTTATGACCCAAGAATCCAACTTCATGCAGCCAAAATTCGCACTTGCTGAACTTGGCGTACAGTTGGTGCTCTTGAAGTTTGTCTAGGACCATCCTCAAGTGTTGCTCGTGCTCTTCTTCCGCCTTCGAGAAGACAAGAATGTCATCAATGAAGACGAGAACAAACTTGTCCAAATGTTCCATGAAGACCTTATTCATGAGATACATGAAGTAAGCTGGGGCATTGGTCAATCCAAAGGACATGACCGTGCACTCATACAGGCCATATCTGGTTACAAATTCCATCTTTGGAATATCTTGGGGTCTGATTTTTAGCTGGTAGTACCTAGATCTGAGGTCGATCTTGGAGAACACCTTGGCTCCATTGAGTTGATCAAACAGATCTTCAATCTTGGGAAGTGGATACTTGTTCTTGATTGTAACTTCATTGAGGGAGCGATAGTCAATGCACAAGCGGATGGTACCATCCTTCTTTGCCACAAACAGAATAGGTGATCCCCAAGGGGAGGCACTAGGGCAGATAAATCCCTTCCTCAACTGCTCTTCCAGTTGCTTCTTCAACTCTGCTAACTCTTCCGATCCCATTCTATAAGGCTCTTATAGATGGGTCCTGCTACGGGCATGAGCTCGATGATGAACTCAATGTGTCGGTTAGGAGGCATTCCCGGTAGCTCATCAGGAAAGACATCGGGGTATTCGCATACTACCGGTACCTGCTCCAACCCAACTTCAGTCAGACAGTTGACTTGGGTGACTTGGGTAGGAGAGGAGTTGGCAGCAAACTTAACTTCAACTCCTTGGTCATTGGTCATAGTCACTGTCCGGTTGGCACAATCTAACAAGCCTTGGTGCTTGATGATCCAATTCATTCCTAATATCACATCCAAGCCTTGCGATCTTAAGACGATAAGGTCTGCTAGGAAATCTACCCTATTAATGACTATACCGACTCCCTTACAGCCTATCTTGGCTCTCATCTCTGCTCCAGGGGTCTATACCACCATGGAGTTATTCAGGGGTGTAGGGGTCATGCCACTTTTCAATGCAAACTCTTTGGTGACAAATGAATGCGTGGCTCCAGAATCAAACAAGACAGTTGTGGGTGCTAAGTTGACAAGGAACGTACCCAGCACAACGTCTGGGTCTTCCTGGGCTTCTTCTACAGTGACATGATTCACACGACCCTTGCCATTGTTGGGCGGGTTGTGAGGAGCTTGGTTCCTTGGTGGCATTCCACGGCCTTGTCCTAGGTTTTGCGCAT
The DNA here is from genome assembly GCF_018294505.1 of Triticum aestivum. Classification (NCBI taxonomy): domain Eukaryota; kingdom Viridiplantae; phylum Streptophyta; class Magnoliopsida; order Poales; family Poaceae; genus Triticum; species Triticum aestivum. Next base: position 407,945,700 of record NC_057798.1, read on the forward strand.
TAGGGCGTGGGGCATCGGGCTTCTTGTTGGGGCAATACTTGGAGTAGTGTCCTGGCTGACCACATCCAAAGCAAGTGACTTGGTTTGGGTTGTTGATCTTGTTGCCACCACTGTTATTGGGGTTGTTGAAAGCTGGCCTAGGGTTGGCATACTGTTGAGGCTGATAGTTGGTGTGAGGTGCGGGCAAGGTAGTCAAAATCCCGACTCGACTCCTAGAATCCTACGACTTCACGACCCTACGGAAGCATGTTGATCCAAGTCCCACGGTGAATCCGGATCAGGTAGAATTCATGTTGAGTCGCTATCCAAATCATAGAATCATGTATAAAACTGTAGAATCCCAACTATGTCCGATTCTACTAATTTATCTAAGCAGTTTGTTTAGTTGTAGCAGAGTAGTATGCCATTATCCAAACCATTTTCACATGCCTCATGGCCCTTTATTCCCCTCCCTAGCCCAAACGCTCCACCAATCAACAACTTTGATCTGGCTCTCAGAACCTAGATCAAAATTGAGGATTAGACTTATCGACAAATGGAATTAGCGTGGGAAGGAGGATGCATCAAGATTTATCAGAGAAAGAGAGCACTACCATTCGAGGTTCAGCTCTGCAGGGCAGATATACAAGTGATCGGCTATTCACGTATTCTAAAAAACCCGTAAGTAAATTTTGTGCGTCAAAGATTTCAATGTTCTATATATTTGCCTCTTGTACATGTTCCATACATGCAAGCTAATAGTAGGTTAGCCATAAAAAGAAGTGGAATAGAACTAGCATTGATGTGTACGTCTTTGCTCTATATTTAGTGTCAAAACTCTATACAACCCATCTGAATTTCTTCCGTGGATATGAAATATCTTATTTGAGTAAATCTAGTAAAATCCTTGATTCAACGACTCGATACTATGACTCGGTTCTGTCTAAGGAAAATCGATCTGACTCCGAATCCTGACACTGACTACCTTGGGTGCGGGAGCTCTTGGCTGCTGATAGGTTGGCCTGACCGGGGCTGGCTGCCACGGGCGAGGCTTCTGGTTACTGGAACTTCCCTTGCTGATCATCTTGCGCTTGCGAGTGTCTTCCAGAGCACGCCGCTTGTCTTCGAGCATGAGTACTTTGTTCACCAGGTCAGGAAAGGTTGGGCAGTCACACACGACAAACGAGTACTGCAGAGTCTGATTGAGGCCCTCCATGAAGTGCTCCCTTTTTGCAGCATCAGTGTTGACATCTTCAGGGGCATACCTTGACAGAGCACTGAACTTCTGCATGTACTCCTTGACAGTGCCACTTCCTTGCTTCAGGGCTCGGAACTCACGCTTCTTGATGGCCATGATCCTGGAAGGAATATGGGCCTTGCAGAATTCTACCTCGAAGTCATTCCAAGTGATGTTTTCCCAGCATGCATGACCTTGAATCCATCCCACCAAGCTCTAGTAGTTTCCCCAAGACAATGGGCAGCATAAGCCACCCTCTCACGGTCTTCAGTGCAGCCGACTAGTTCCAACAGATCCTCAATGGTGTGGACCCAATCGTCTGCATCCAGGGGTTCAGCAGTCTCGATGAAGGTGGGTGGTGCATGCTTCTTGAACTCAGCTAACATGGAACGTCGCTGTTCCCTGCAAGCTGGCGGTTGGTTGAGACAGCTTGAGCAATCATCTGGAGGGCTGCCGTGTTGGCTTGGTGTTCCTCCCGAAAGGCTTGGAGAAGTTGACCCATGTCCATGTTCAGAGGTGGAGGCGGTGGTGGAGTTTGTCCTTGGGTTTGGTCCTGGCTGGCTCCTCCTTGGGTGGATCCTCCGGCTTCTTGCTGCTGGGTAGAGGTACCAGTATGGGTTACAATAGGCATCCTGTTGGAGCGGTCAAGATCTCATGATTGGGATAAAATGAGGGAAAACAAGGTAGATGGGGTGCCTGGTAGGGGGGTGGGTGTGACACAATCTTAAGTTAAGCAAAGGCCGGAAGGGCCAAACTCATGCATTAAAACCAAATGGGTGATGTAGTCGTTTACAAGTTCCCGAAAGGGAAAGTATGACTTCCATCAAAACAAGTCAGAAGCAAACACAACACAACATGGTTTCATTTGAACCATTACATGGACTCGACTTCGCATAAGGAGTACACGACCTATCCTACCTTAAGGGTTACGGACTGGCCTATCCTAGTCTTGAACGGTGTCTAAGTGGTGGAATGCTCGGTCGTGTATTCCGTCTCCTCTGGGTCTTCCTCCTCATCTTCATCCGTCTCAGTTTCTTCGTCACTTGAGGGAGTGGGGGAGTGGAGGAGTTGAACACGGCGCTGCTTCATCGGTGGAACCGTGAAGAGGTTGCGATAGTCCTTCACCGTCATACGGTGTGGCTGAGATGATCCCTTGGCATGCGTAACCTATGGGGGTCTGATATGTCTCCAACGTATCTATAATTTATGAAGCATTCATGCTATATTATTATCTGTTTTGAATGTTTATGGGCTTTATTATACACTTTTATATTACTTTTGGGACTAACCTATTAACCGGAGGCCCAGCCCATATTGTTGTTTTATTGCCTATTTCAGTGTTTTGAAGAAAAGAAATATCAAACGGAGTCCAAATGGAATGAAACCTTCGGGAGCATGATTTTTGGAACGAACATGATCCGGGAGACTTGGAGTACAATCTAGGGAAGCTTCAAGGAGGCCAGGAGATAGGAAGGCGCCCCCCCCCCCCGGGCACGCCCCCCTGTCTCGTGGGCCCCTCGTGGCTCCCCCGACTGACTTCTTTCGCCTATATATTCCCATATACCCTAAAACCATCGAATACGAAGATAGATCGGGAGTTCCGCCGCCGCAAGCCTCTGTAGCCATCAAAAACCTCTCGGGAGCCCGTTCCGGCACCCTGCCGGAGGGGGAATCCCTCACCGGTGGCCACCTTCATCATCCCGGCACTCTCCATGACGAGGAGGGAGTAGTTCACCCTCGGGGCTGAGGGTATGTACCAGTAGCTATGTGTTTGATCTCTCTCTCTCTCTCTCGTGTTCTCTCTATGGCACGATCTTGATGTATCGCAAGCTTTGCTATTATAGTTGGATCTTATGATGTTTCTCCCCCTCTACTCTCTTGTGATGGATTGAGTTTTCCCTCTGAAGTTATCTTATCAGATTGAGTCTTTAAGGATTTGAGAACACTTTATGTATGTCTTGTCGTGCTTATCTGTGGTGACAATGGGATATAACGTGACCCACTTGATGTATGTTTTGGTGATCAACTTGCGGGTTCCGCCCATGAACCTATGCATAAGGGTTGGCACACGTTTTCGTCTTGACTCTCCGGTAGAAACTTTGGGGCACTCTTTGAAGTACTTTGTGTTGGTTGAATAGATGAATCTGAGATTGTGTGATACATATCGTATAATCATGCCCACGGATACTTGAGGTGACAATGGAGTATCTAGGTGACATTAGGGTTTTGGTTGATTTGTGTCTTAAGGTGTTATTCTAGTATGAACTCTTGAATAGATCGATCCGAAAGAATAACTTTGAGCTGGTTTCGTACCCTACCATAATCTCTTCGTTTGTTCTCCGCTATTAGTGGCTTTGGAGTGACTCTTTGTTGCATGTTGAGGGATAGTTATATGATCCAATTATGTTATTATTGTTGAGAGAACTTGCACTAGTGAAAGTATGAACCCTATGCCTTGTTTCCTACCATTGCAATACCGTTTACGCTCACTTTTATCATTAGTTACCTTGCTGTTTTTATATTTTCAGATTACAAAAACCTATATCTACCATCCATATTGCACTTGTATCACCATCTCTTCGCCGAACTAGTGCACCTATACAATTTACCATTGTATTGGGTGTGTTGGGGACACAAGAGACTCTTTGTTATTGGTTGCAGGGTTGTTTGAGAGAGACCATCTTCATCCTACGCCTCCTACGGATTGATAAATCTTAGGTCATCCACTTGAGGGAAATTTGCTACTGTCCTACAAACCTCTGCACTTGGAGGCCCAACAACGTCTACAAGAAGAAGGTTGTGTAGTAGACATCAAGTCTTTTCTGGCGCCGTTGCCGGGGAGGTGAGTGCTTGAAGGTATATCTTTAGATCTTGCAATCGAGTCTTTTTGTTTCTTGTTTTATCACTAGTTTAGTTTATAAAAGAAAACTACAAAAAAATGGAATTGAGTTTGTCTCATACGCTTCATCTTTTTAATATCTTTCGTGAGTATGATGAAAAGGATAATTGTGCTCAAGTGCTAGAAGAAGAATTACATAGAATGCTTGGCATGAAATATGTGAATGATGAGCATGATTGCAATGTTGTTAGTATGAATTCCTTGAATATCCATGATGCTAATGATATGCAAATCCACAAGCTTGGGGATGCTATGTTTGATGAAGATGATATTTTTTTTGTCCCCCAAGTTTTGATGAGCAAATTTATTATGATGAAAGCATGCCTCCTATTTATGATGATTATATTGATGAAAGTGGGTTTGGAAGAGTGTCAACTCTAGGAAGTAGTGATCCCACTATTTTGGAGGATGTTGAATCTTATTGTGATGAACATGAAAGTGGATTTGGAAGATGTCAACTTTATTTAGTGATGATTCCACTATTTCGAAAGAGGTTCCAATTGATTATGAGAACAAAGTTGCTATCTATGATGATTATTGTGATGACTTGTATGCTATTAGGAATAATGATAACCATGAAACTTGTCATCATGATTTTAGTTTTCAATTGGATTATGTCTCACATGATAATTATTTTGTTGAGTTTGCTCCCACTACTATTCATGAGAAGAAATTTGCTTATGTGGAGAGTAGTAATTTTTCTATGCTTGTAGATCATGAAAAGAATGATTTAGGTGATGGTTATATTGTTGAATTCATTCATGATGCTACTGAAAATTATTATGAGGGAGGAACATATGCTTGTAGGAATTGCAATAATATCAAGTTTCCTCTCTATGTGTTGAAAATCTTGAAGCTATGTTTGTTTTGCCTACCTATGCTAGTTGATTATTGTTCCCATAAGTTGTTTGCTCACAAAATCCCTATGAATAGGAAGTGGGTTAGACTTAAATTTTCTAGTCATATGCTTCATGATGCTCCCTTTATGTTTCAATTCTTATCTTTTATGTGAGCATCGTTGTCATCATCATGCCTAGCTAGAAAGGCATTAAAGAAAAGCTCTTGTTGGGAGACAACCCAATATTTACCTTTACTGTTTTTGTGTGTTCACATGATTGTGCTACTGTAGTAATCATATTTTATAGCTTTTGTTTCAATAAAGTGCCAAGTAAGACCTTTAGTATAGCTTACGATGATAGTTGTGTTGATCCTGCTGAAAATCAGAAACTTTTGCACCCAGTAAATTAGTTTTGATAATTCAGATAAACGTGTTCCTGATCTGATTCTTTTTTCTATTGATTGGTACACAAACTGCTTAGGACTTCCTAATTTGGTAGGATTTTTGGATTTCCAGAAGTATATGTTTGATACAGATTACTACAGACTGTTCTGTTTTTGACAGATTCTGTTTTCTATGTGTTGTTTGCTTATTTTCATGAATCTATGAGTAGTATCAGAGGTTATGAACCATAGAGAAGTTGGAATACAGTATATATTACACCAATATTAATTTAGAATGAGTTCATTACAGTACCTAAGTGGTGGTTTTATTTTCTTATACTAACGGAGCTTACGAGTTTTATGTTGAGTTTTGTGTTGTGAAGTTTTCAAGTTTTGGGTAAAGATTCGATGGACTATGGAATAAGGAGTGGCAATAGCCTAAGCTTGGGGATGCCCAAGGCACCCCAAGGTAATATTCAAGGAAAACCAAGATCCTAAGTTTCCGGGGCATCCCCTCTTTCGTCTTCATCCATCGGTAACTTTACTTGGAGCTATATTTTTATTCACCACATGATATGTGTTTTGCTTGGAGCCTCATTTTATTTTGTTAGTATTTGCTTGATTTTATTTAGAATAATGTTTTGCATCTTTATTTTCAATAAAAATGTCAAGGATAGCCTTTATCATGCTTATTTTGCTAGTATACATGTTGCTGTTTGAAAACAGAAAGTTTACCGCTGTTGCAAAAATTCCCTAGAAAAGTCAGAGAATGGTATAATGTTGAAACTTTTTGCATATTGATACCTGATAAATCTTCTACCGTTAGGCAGTTTTCTCATAATTTTTGGAGTTAGGGAAGTATGATGAATCTTGCATTCTTTACAGACTATACTGTTTTGGCAGATTGTTGTTATGGTTGCATTGTTTGCATATGTTTGCATGTTTAATGATTATATTTGAGGATAGGAGTATTAAATATGCAGAGGCATTTAGTATGCAATATTGAATAATAATTTTAGTGATTTGCTACAGTAGAAAATGATAAGGTTTTGCATTGGTTTATACGAACCTATCTCACGAGTTCTTGTTGAGTTTGGTGTGGATGAAGCTTTTTGATAAAAAGAGAAACCATGATATGAGAGGAATTAAAGAGACACAAAAGTTCAAGCTTGGGGATGCCCAAGGAACCCCAAGATAACATTTCAAGAAATCTCAAGCATCTAAGCTTGGGGATGCCCCGTGAGGCATCCCACCTTTCTTCTTCAACAGCTATCGGTTAGTATCGGTTGAGCCTAAGTTTTTGCTTCTTCACATGAGTTGTGCTATCCTTGCAATGTCATTTTATTTTGTTTTGCTTGCTATTTGAATACAATACCAAGATCTGGAATTCTTTAATGTTAGAGAGTCTTCACATAGCTACATAATTATTTAGCTACTCATTGAGCTTCACTTTTATCTTGTTGGAGTAGTTTGTCATTTACTCATGTGCTTCACTTATATCCTATGAGTAAATGGTTGAATGAGTTGATTGTCATAAATCTGAAATTATATATGTCTCTCATTTGCTTATCCCATGGGGAGTAATGACTTCACATCTAAGAGGTAGAGGTTGTAAATTTATTAAAGGTTAGCAAGCATTGTATTGGTCATTTGAACAATTCATGAAAGAATATTGAAGGAAGAGAGATTTCACATATAAATATACTATCTTAGACATTTTTTATAATTGTGAACACTCATTAAGTATGACATGCCAAAGAGTTGATGTTGGACAAGGAAGACAACGTAATGGGTTATGTTTTCTCACATCTCAGTTAAAGTATATTGTCATGGATCATTCAAACATGTTGAGCTTGCCTTTCCTCCTCATGCTAGCCAAATTCCTTGCACCAAGTAGAGATACTACTTGTGCTTCCAAATATCCTTAAACCCAGATTTACCATGAGAGTCCACTATACCTACCTATGGATTGAGTAAGATCCTTCAAGTAAGTTGTCATCGGTGCAAGCAATAAAAATTGCTCTCTAAATATGTATGATCTATTAGTGTGAAGAAAATAAGCTTTATACGATCTTGTTATGGAAGCAATAAAAGTGACAGACTGCATAATAAAGGTCCATATACAAGTGGCAATATAAAGTGACGTTCTTTTGCATTAAGATTTTGTGCATCCAACCATAAAAGCGCATGACAACCTCTGCTTCCCTCTGTGAAGGGCCTATCTTTTACTTTATGCAAGAGTCAAGGTGATCTTCACCTTTCCCTTTTTCGTTTTATCCTTTGGCAAGCACCTCGTGTTGGAAAGATCCTGATATGTATATCCAATTGGATGTAAGTTAGCATGAACTATTATTGTTGACATCACCCAAAGGTGAATACGTTGGGAGGCAACACTATAAGCCCCTATCTTTCTCAGTGTCCGATTAAAATTCCATAACCATAAGTATTGCATGAGTGTTAGCAATTGTAGAGGACTATATGATAGTTGAGTATGCGGAGTTTGCTAAATCAAAGCTCTGACATAGACCCTTCCTGAAAATAAGATGAATTGCAATTGTTTGATGACTGAGAATGAAGTTTGCTAGTTTTCAAGAAAGTTTATGGTCTATGCTTTAACATGTGAATAGCTTGTTACTTGATCTTGAGAAGTTTTATGAGATGACCTACTATTATGACATATAATCATGCTAGAAAAGGTGATAGAAATTATCATTGATCAAACTTGTGCACCTTCTAGCATTCACACGTCATAAATTTTTTCTTTTATCATTTACCTACTCGAGGACGAGTAGGAATTAAGCTTGGGGATGTTGATACGTCTCCAACGTATCTATAATTTATGAAGCATTCATGCTATATTATTATCTGTTTTGAATGTTTATGGGCTTTATTATACACTTTTATATTACTTTTGGGACTAACCTATTAACCGGAGGCCCAGCCCATATTGCTGTTTTATTGCCTATTTCAGTGTTTCGAAGAAAAGGAATGTCAAATGGAGTCCAAACGGAATGAAACCTTCGGGGGCATGATTTTTGGAACGAACATGATCCGGGAGACTTGGAGTACAAGCCAGGGAAGCTTCAAGGAGGCCAGGAGATAGGAGGGCGCGCTCCCTGTCTTGTGGGACCCTCGTGGCTCCCCCGACCGACTTCTTTCGCCTATATATTCCCATATACCCTAAAACCATCGAATACGAAGATAGATCGGGAGTTCCGCCGCTGCAAGCCTCTGTAGCCACCAAAAACCTCTCGGGAGCCCGTTCTGGCACCCTGCCGGAGGGGGAATCCCTCACCGGTGGCCATCTTCATCATCCCGGCACTCTCCATGATGAGGAGGGAGTAGTTCACCCTCGGGGCTGAGGGTATGTACCAGTAGCTATGTGTTTGATCTCTCTCTCTCTCTCTCTCTCTCTCGTGTTCTCTCTATGGCACGATCTTGATGTATCGCGAGCTTTGCTATTATAGTTGGATCTTATGATCTTTCTCCCCCTGTACTCTCTTGTGATGGATTGAGTCTTCCCTTTGAAGTTATCTTATCGGATTGAGTCTTTAAGGATTTGAGAACACTTTATGTATGTCTTGCCATGCTTATCTGTGGTGACAATGGGATATCACGTGACCCACTTGATGTATGTTTTGGTGATCAACTTGCGGGTTCCGCCCATGAACCTATGCATAAGGATTGGCACACGTTTTCGTCTTGACTCTCCGGTAGAAACTTTTGGGCACTCTTTGAAGTACTTTGTGTTGGTTGAATAGATGAATCTAAGATTGTGTGATGCATATCGTATAATCATGCCCACAGATACTTGAGGTGACAATGGAGTATCTAGGTGACATTAGGGTTTTGGTTGATTTGTGCCTTAAGGTGTTATTCTAGTACGAACTCTTGAATAGATTGATCCGAAAGAATAACTTTGAGGTGGTTTCATACCCTACCATAATCTCTTCGTTTGTTCTCTGCTATTAGTGGCTTTGGAGTGACTCTTTGTTGCATGTTGAGGGATAGTTATATGATCCAATTATGTTATTATTGTTGAGAGAACTTGCACTAGTGAAAGTATGAACCCTATGCCTTGTTTCCTACCATTGCAATACCGTTTACGCTCACTTTTATCATTAGTTACCTTGCTGTTTTTATATTTTCAGATTACAAAAACCTATATCTACCATCCATATTGCACGTGTATCACCATCTCTTCGCCGAACTAGTGCACCTATACAATTTACCATTGTATTGGGTGTGTTGGGGACACAAGAGACTCTTTGTTGTTTGGTTGCAGGGTTGTTTGAGAGAGACCATCTTCATCCTACGCCTCCTACGGATTGATAAACCTTAGGTCATCCACTTGTGGGAAATTTGCTACTGTCCTACAAACCTGTGCACTTGGAGGCCCAACAACGTCTACAAGAAGAAGGTTGTGTAGTAGACATCAGGGTCGCCCGCCTCGACAGGCAACCACGGGCTGTCCAGGGGGTGCACCATCCTTCTTGATCCTGTCCGCCTTTGTCTGAGCTAGGCGGAGGAGTTCTTTGGTCTCGAGGAGTTCCTTCCGAAGCTCCATCGACTCCGAGGCTAGGTGTTGTGCCAGGTTGTTAGCACACAAGCTGAAGTAGGTCTGGAAATGGAGGGGAAGTCCTTCGTCCATGGGTGGGGCTGGTGCGCTGCTCTCGTCATCACCCTCCTTCCGATAAGGCAGGTAACGGGTGGCTGGCTCACTTGCCATCTCTGGCAGAAGATCCCAGAGGCGAGTCAACGCCTTGAGGGCAGCAGTCTCAATAGCGAGGAGCAGGGTCGCCATCTAGGGTCCCTCAAAGAACTAGCTCGTCGGGGAGTCGTTCGCCCTCATGACTACCTCCACGTGATACTACTTCTTGGTGTTGTTGATCCAATGCTCGTGATAGGAGAAGGTGGGGGACCGAGTGAACTCGCACCTCTTGAGGCTGTCCTCAAGAAGCACGGGAAATCCGGTGGTCAGGAAGTCTTTGGGTACGACGGCCATCTACAAAAGTGGAAGGGGAAGGGTCAATAGAGGAGTTATGACCCATGCTTGGGATATTCTTAGAAAAAGATGGTATATAGGTAGTTTTGGTAGCGAGTCTCGTTCTATCTAACGTCCATGCTAATTAAGGCTTCCTACAGTCAGGATGGCTCTGATACCAGCTCTGTGGGGACCCCGACTCATAAGTTGAGATCACCGAATGCACGTGTACAGTGATCCCAGAGATCAATGCTCACTGAACACACAGAAGCTGAATAACAAGAGTCTTACATCCATACATACCATCTTAAACATATTATGAGTGTTATGGCCAAGTCTTACATTGATAAGCCTTAAGGGATGAACATCAAATGAAACATAAGCAGCGGAAATCTTCGTCGATAAGTAGAACCCATGCCATCTGCCTTAACCCTACAGGCATTCTGACTGGGAAGCGTCCTAGTTTACATGTTCGTCACCAATGAACTCTTCCTCGAACTCCTGTTCCTCCATGCCTGGCCAATTAAATAAACAGTGGCAAGCCAATGAGTACTTTGAATGTACTCGCAAGCAACCCATGTTTTGGATCAAGGCAACAATGCAATTGTACAACAAACAAATAACCTAGCTTGAAGCTAGTTGAGATGTCCTATCTACTTGTGAGGTATGCATCAATGAACATGGGTAACCTTGAGAACAGGTTACAGATATCAACATAAATAGAGTTTGAATCAATGCCATATCATTCAACATGTCAAGCCACCACCTTGACACAAATAGTTCTCTTCCACACACACATGCAGCGAGATTTTAAAATTCCTGGACATAGTTTAAGTAGCACCTCCCAACTGTCCATGACCGTGGACACGGCTATTCGAATAGTTTTACACTCTGCAGAGGTTGCACGCTTTACCCACAAGATTCCGGGAACTACCGTTTCATCCAAGACCGGCGGTACCTCAAGTACCCGGGGTAAGCCCCTGATCACTACCTTTCCCTAGCCGTAACTAACAAGGAACCCACTCGATTGGTAGTAGCCACTGTGCCCAACATTGTCACAAAATAAATTCTTTTTATGGAGCCATGCTCCCATATTCATCACATATCACAAGCACAGGGTACCAACGGTGTGTCCGGTGCCCTGTAAAAACAGTCTTGGCCGCCCTACCTGGCACAACCCCATCCCGAGAGTGACCACAAATCACTCCCGTCACTAGTAATAGGCATCCATGTTAGCACGAAATAGGTAATCAACGATGCCCTTTCCCATATAAGGGTAGAGTGGTTGCACATGTAAGGTTGGGACGGTAATCACACAAAATCTAATCCATCATTTTACACACACACCAAAATCCCTCTTTGGTACACCACTTCTTCCTCAAGTGGTGACCTTAGTTCAACATCTCCCAAGGGCATTAGGGGCACCCGATGGGGTTTTCGAAAGAATGTAACCATGAAGAGTTCATGGTACACATGCATCATTATGCATCAACTAGTTTTTTTTGACATTGCATTCATGAACAAGGTAAAGTCATGAGTAGGGGTATGCATCATGTGCTGGTTCACAACAAGTTTACCACCGTCATGTTTCATCATCATGTAATCGGAAAAGGGTACCGATGAACAAGAGGGGTGTCATGGTCAAAGGGATGCTTGCCTTGATTGGCTTGGTCTTCAAGGTCTTCAAATCCTTCTCCTTCTTCTTCTTCAGCAACTTCGTCTAATACGGGATCTAATTGTCGCAAGAAAACAACGGAAAAATAAGACAATAATAAAAATAGAAAAGTCAAAGTGCTCAGAAAAATGTCAACTTATTTTTGTAAAATACTAGGAGAAAAACTTAGAAGGGGAAAAAATTTAGTTTTGGATTTGGAGCTACAGGGACAGAGCAATGGGTTTTCAAACAAGGATTTGATTGTTCAAATTTGAATTTAAATTTGAACAGTACAGAAAAGTTGGTGGGCATGTATGAAAGTTACACCATTAAATAGGTGGGATTTTTAGAAGAATTTAGGAACTGGAATTATTGCATTTTGATTAATATTTAATCCCGTGGAATTTTTGGAAAAGAGACAGAAAAATAAAAACAGAAAGGGCACTGTGCCTGCTGGGCCAGATTAGCTGCAGTGCGGCAAGCCCAGGGGGAAGAGGCCCAGGCGAACCAGGACGGCGCGCGCCCCAGATTTTAAACCTGGCGGGAGGGTCCCAGCGTCAGAGAGAGAGAGAGCGGGGGCAAGGGAGAGGAGAGGATGACAGGTGGGCTCCACCTGTCATCTCTAACCTCGTGGCAGACGGGTCGGCGAGCTCACCAGTGATGCTACAGGGCATGTCAGGTCGAGCGGGTGGCACCGTTGGAGTCAGGGGGGACGTCACCATTCGGGGGGTGGTGGAGGTGGTCGCTGGAGCAGCCTGGTTTTCCGGCGACGAGATCACGCGGCGGAGGTGCTTCAGGCGTTGGTGGTTCCAACCGTTTCTGGCTACAAAAAGGGTGGGGAAGTGAGGGGAAAGGGTCAGTGATGCCGCGCAGTTCTAGATCGAGAGAGAACAGGGGCGGAGGAGGCATGTACCGCGTGGATGCCGATGACCCGAGGCGGCAGAGCTCGAGCTCGATCTTGAGCTTGGGCTTCTCTGGAGTTGAATGGGTGGTGCAAGAGGTAGATTGGGAGTGCAGGAGCGACAGGAAGCGATGGAGAGGCTCGGGGTCACCTTATATGGGTTGGCCGAGGTCCACCATAGGCATGGCCTACGGGCACCTGCGGGATCGGTTTGGGTGGCCGTTAGAGAGGGAATGGAGGGGTCGGGGTTGTTCGTGGGAGTGGTCTAGGGTGCCAGGGAGAGAGAAGAGGAGCGGGACGAGCTGCGGGTGGGCCACAGGAGTGGCGCGAGCATTGGCCGAGCGGGGTGGCGCTCTGGGGCAAGCTGCAGGAGAGAGAGGAGGGCGCGGGAGCAAGTGGGCGGCCTACTGGCACGGAGCGAACGTCGAGGGGCATCGACTGGCGCGCGAGGGAGGCTCAAGGTGGTCGGGGGACGCGGCGTCAACGGTCAGGTGCCCTGCCAGGTGCTCCAAAGTGCGACTTTGGCTGGCATCCGTGGTTTTCCCGCGTCCATGCGTGTCCACTTGCGTCTGGCAGCTGAAGGGGGCGTGGGCAAAAGCTGTGGAGAGCCTTGGATGCTCTGGAAAGCTTAGGGAGAGAAGGAGGCTGAGAGAGAGGAAGGAATCCACTGTCCATAGAAGAAAAATGGGGTTCTCCCCCCTTCATCATTGCTTCCTCGGGCAGAAAAGTATACAGGTGCTAGAGGGGGGCTAGGAGGGGTTGTGGTAAAAAGTAGAACTTATGGAGATTAGTGGAAGTGGTCAAATTGGTGTTTTTAGAAAAATGGCAGAAGGTGTTTGTTGATGATTTGGGCAAGAAGATGAACTCCTCTTGTCATACGGCTTGACAGGGTCAAATGGCATGAGAAAATAGGAGGTTCCACCAAGATTGGGTTTATTTGGGCAAAGTTGCCAATGCAACTTTTGTAAACCCTAGAAATCAACAGAAATGTGTTTTCCAAGATCTAGTCATGAAAAACTATTCTCCTTGATGCACCACTTGGTGTAGTGTCATCATTTAGTGTTTAGAGCATGCCCACAAGGTTTGAGAGCAAAAGGAGAAAGTTGACAATGTAAAGTTGTTCAAATTTGATTCTGGACAAAGAGGGTTTTGGGGCATTTTTGTGAACCAAACAATTTGGATTGGGATGAAACATTGCAAGATCATCACATTATGCATGTGTGACTTGCTGGAAGTTTCTTGGAATTTTTAGAGAATATTTCCTTTGTAAATATTTCAAAAGCTTGAAATATCCAGAAAGGGTTTTTGAGGGGTTTGACCAATATTTTGAACATGACCATGTGTTGAAACCCTTATAGATGGACGATATATGTCCACTGAGTTTCCCTAGATTTTCACAAATATTTTTAAATCATTAAAAATAATTTTAACCTATTAAAGACCATTTCTGGCCTAAAGAAAAAGCCTTTAAATAAAATAGCAAAATAACTTTTAAAATTATATTTTTGTGGTTTATGGGAGTCCTATACCTAATAGGAGTCAAACATACTCTTTGAAAGATTTTTTCATGCCCTAAATCAAGTACTTGTTGTGCAAACCTCAATTTACGGGTTTTTGGAAAACTAAATTTAGAAAATGCTTTTCGGCCGAATTATTGTAAGAAAATTCTATACTGTACTATACACATGGCATGACCATTGGGGAAAAATTTTGGACCAAGGAAATGAAGTATATAAGGTAGAGCTAGAATATGGCTTTCATGAGCACTTGAAATCACACACAGAAATCCAATCCAAATCAAAAGCCAAATAAAGTACAAGAGTTTTTGCTGGTCCAAATTTTTATGCTTTATTAATGCAATGACATGATACAAAACACTGGGTGTGACACTATGTTGATTTTGTTTCAACTACATGCGTGAACATGTGCCAAGTCAAGCCACTCGAGTCATTCAAAGGAGGATACCACCCTATCATACCACATCACAATCATTTTAATAGCATGTTGGCATGCAAGGTAAACCATTATAAACTCCTAGCTAATTAAGCATGGCATGAGCAACTATAATCTCTAATTGTCATTGCAAACATGTTTCATTCATGATGGGCTGAATCAGGAATGATGAACTAAGCATATTTACAAAAACAAGATAGGTCAAGTTCATACCAGCTTCTCTCATCTCAATCAATCCATCATATATCGTCATTATTGCCTTTCACTCGCAAGACCGAACGGGGTGGATAATAATAATAGTGCATGTGCATTGGACTAAGCTGGAATCTACAAGCATTTTAATACAAAGGAGAAGACAAGGTAATATGGGCTCTTGGTTAGATCAACAATAATGCAAATGAAAGCCACTCAACATTTTCATCGTGGTCTTCTCCTCTCGACCCCCAAAGAAAAGGAAAGTAATAAAACTATTTACACGGGAAATCTTCCAACAAGCAAAATAAGAACGAGAAATCTTTTTGGGTTTTCTTTTAATATTACTACTACAAGCATGTAAATTAAACTAGCTAAAAGCTACAACTAATTTTTTTTGGTTTTTCTTAAGGTTTTTCATACACACAAGAAGAAAGCAAGAAAAGAAAATAAACTAGCATGGATAGTACAATGAAAAAGTATGAGCACCGACAACTATAATGAGTGTGTGAACATGAATGTAATGTCGGTGAGAAATACGTACTCCCCCAAGCTTAGGATTTTGGCCTAAGTTGGTCTATGGCCACTGCTAGCCTGGCAGATATCCAAAGTCGTAGTTGGGGTTGTACTGAGATGCAGAAGCTACTGCCTGAAGAGCTGCAGCTTGGAGGCGAGCTGCCTCTGTCCTCCTCTCATATTCATTCGCCTCCTCCCTGGTTATAAAATATCTCCTTTTTGCCTGAAAGTTAAAGAAAGTAGGAGCAGGGAGAGCAACATGGACAATACGCCATCTGTCAAAGATTAGTTGGTACTGGGGAACTATTCATTCCTCTCAAGAAACTGATGGCGAACCATAGCACTATAATCTAGATAAGCATGTGGCAACTCCATATCATTTCCATGTATGGGTACACCAAGATAATTAGCTACACGAGTTGCATAAGTTCCACCAAACAAATCTCCACTTGTACCATTAAGATGCAACCTCCGTGCAACAATGTCCCCCAAGTTATATTGTTTATCACCTAATACTGCACTCTTGAGGACACTAAGATCTAGAACGCACATGTGACAAACCTCATCTTTCCCGTTAATGCATCTACCTATAAAGAGGGCAAAATAATGTATGGAAGGGAAATGATGCTCCCTATGGTAGCTTGTGCGATTTCTCTAGTTTCTCCCACAGTGATACTAGCAAGAAAGTCTTTATATTCAGATTTGTGAGGTTCACTAACATTGCCCCACTGCGTGATTTTACAAGCAATATTAAAATCTTCTAGGTCCATGGTATATAATTTATCATAAAGATCAAATAAAATAGTGTGAGAATTGCGCGAGGATGACAATTTAAACCTCCTACCAAAAGAATCAGTGAGGTAGTGGTACTGTCGGCACTTATCTGACACAAAGTCCTCAAGATCAGCATTATGCACATACGCGTCAAATTCATCCTTGAAGCCTGCTTGGACCATAAAATCTTCTAACGGACATTCATGAGGCCGCACTTGAGCTTCCCTCGATGGTTCATCGTTCGGCTCACGTATCGCGAGCCTTGGTTCTTGCTTCCTTGAAGAACCACCTTGGTACATTTTCCTAAACATTTTCCTTTTCCTGAAAAAATTCTGAATTTTTTAGTGACTCGAAATAAGAGTGAATCAAACTCAACAAGATTGATAGAAACTACTCCCACAAGTGCCTAGAGGCTATATCATGCATTAAAACTACTTCGGACCATATAAATTTGACATGCAAGCTCGAGAACAGGGTCACCTCAGCAACAATAATTTGCAATAAATAAAGCACTAGAACAAAAACTAATTGGACCATTGGAGGAGTCACATACCAAAGAACAATTCCCCAAAACAGTTTTGTGAATGGAGCTTTGAGCAAGGAGATCCAAAATGGCAGCAAGATGAGATAGAACACGGGTTTGAGCTATGGGAGGATTTTTTATGGAGGAAGACGAAGTGAGTGGGTGCTGGAATAAGTGGAGGGGGTCCACGTGGGGCCCACGAGGCAGGGGCGTGCCCCAGGGGGTGGGCGCGCCCTGTGCCCTCGTGGCCAAATGGTGGGTCCCCCTGGTGTGTTCTCAGTACCAGAAATTCTTAAATATTCTACAAAAAAATCATACTTCATTTTCAGGACATTTGGAGAACTTTTATTTTTGGGGTATTTTTTTATTGAAGGGTAAATCAGAAAACAGACAGAAAATACTAATTTTTCTTTATTTAATCTAAATAACAGAAAGTAAAGAGTGGGTACAGAGAGTTGTGCTTTCTAACTTTATCCATCTCATGCTCATCTAAAGGAATCCACTAACAAGGTTGATCAAGTCTTGTTAAACAACTTCTTCCGAATAACATGAAACCGAAGATTTTTTTAATAACTAGGTTACCTCAACGGGGATATGCATGTCCCCAACAACAAGAATATCATATTTCTTCTTGAAAGTAGGAAGATGGAATTCAAAACCTCCAATAGTAATTGTTGAAATTTTTCCAATAGAATTGATACTATGAACTTGAGGTTGTTTCCTCGGAAAGTGTACCGTATGCTCATTACCATTAACATGAAAAGTGACATTGCCTTTGTTGCAATCAATAATAGCCCCTGCAGTATTCAAAAAGGGTCTACCAAGGATAATCGACATACTATCGTCCTCGGGAATATCAAGAATAACAAAGTCCGTTAAGATAGTAACGTTTGCAACCACACAGGCACATCCTCACAAATACCAACAGGTATAGCAGTTGATTTATTAGCCATTTGCAAAGATATTTCAGTAGGTGTCAACTTACTCAATTCAAGTCTACGATATAAAGAGAGAGGCATAACACTAACACCGGCTCCAAGATCACATAAAGCAGTTTTAACATAGTTTCTTTTAATGGAGCATGGTATAGTGGGTACTCCTGGATCTCCAAGTTTCTTTGGTATTACACCCTTAAAAGTATAATTAGCAAGCATGGTGGAAATTTCAGATTCTGGTATCTTTCTTTTATTTGTACAATATCTTTCATATACTTAGCATAAGGATTCATTTTGAGCATATCAGTCAAATGCATACGCAAAAAGATGGGTCTAATCATTTCAGCAAAGCGCTCAAAATCCTCATCATCCTTTTTCTTGGATGGTTTAGGAGGGAAAGGCATGGGTTTCTGAACCCATGGTTCTCTTTCTTTACTGTGCTTCCTAGCAACAAAGTCTCTCTTATCATACTTTGATTCTTTGATTGTGGGTTATCAAGATCAACACCAGGTTCAATTTCTACATCATTATTATTACTAGGTTGAACATCAACATGAACATCATCGTTGACATTATCACTAGGTTCATGTTCATTACGAGATTGTGTTTCAGCATCAGAAATAGAAATATCATTGGGATTCTCAGGTGTGTCAATAGTAGGTTCACTAGAAGCATGCAAAGTCCTATCATCTTTCTTTTTCTTCTTCTTAGAAGGACTAGGTGCATCAATATTAGTTCTCTGAGAATCTTGCTCAACTCTCTTAGGATGGCCCTCGGGATACAAAGGTTCCTGAGTCATTCTACCACCTCTAGTCATAACTCTAACTGCATTATCATTTTTCATATTATTTAATTCACTGAGCAAATCATCTTGTGCCTTAAGTACTTGTTCTACTTGAGTGGTAGCCATAGATGCATGTTTGCTAATAAGCTTAAGGTCACCATTAAGTCTAGACATATAATCACTCAAGTGTTCAATCATATAAGCATTACGTTTCAATTGTCTACCAACATAAGCATTGAAGTTTTCTTGTTTAACAATAAAATTATCGAACTCATCCAAGCATTGGCTAGTAGACTTATAACGAGGGATATCACCTTCATCAAATCTATAAAGAGAATTTACCTTTAGTACCTGTGTCGATCAAGACCATGTATTTATTCAATAGGTGGTAAATTCTTGACATCTTCAGCTTTAATACCTTTTTCATTCATAGATTTCTTTGCCTCTTGCATATCTTCAGGACTGAGAAATAGAATACCCCTTTTCTTCGGAGTTGGCTTAGGAGTTGGTTCAGGAAGTGTCCAATCATTATCATTACTCAATATATTATTCAATAGCAATTCAGCTTTCTCAACAGTTCTTTCCCTGAAAACACAACCGGCACAACTATCCATGTGGTCTCTGGAAGCATCGGTTAGTTCATTATAGAAGATATCAAGTATTTCATTTTTCTTGAGAGGTGATCAGGCAAAGCATTAAGTAATTGGAGAAGCCTCCCCCAAGCTTGTGGGAGACTCTCTTCTTCAATTTGCACAAAATTATATATTTCCCTTAAGGCAACTTGTTTCTTATGAGCGGGGAAATATTTTGCAGAGAAGTAATAAATCATATCCTGGGGACTACGCACACAACCAGGAGCAAGAGAATTAAACCATATTTTAGCATCACCTTTAACGAGAATGGAAATAACTTAAGGATATAGTAATAATGAATTTTTCCTCATGAGTAAATAGGGTGGCTATATCATTCAATTTAGTAAGATGTGCCACAACAGTTTCAGATTCATAGCCATAAAAGGATCATATTCAACCAAAGTAATTAACTCAGGATCAACAAAGAAATCATAATCGTTATCACAAATACAGATAGGTGAAGTAGCAAAAGCAGGGTCATATTTCATTCTAGCATTCAGAGACTTTTCTTTCAGCTTAGCTAACAGTTTCTTAAGATTATATCTATCTTTGCAAGCAAAAAAGGTCTCTAGCAATTTCTTCATCCATAACATAACCCTCAGGCACACCACGCAATTCATATCTAGGGGGAGAATCTTCATCATCACTTTCATCAATATTATCAGTTTCAATAATTTTACTCTCTCTAACCCTAGCGAGTTGTTCATCAAGAAATTCACCTAATGGCACAGTATTATCAAGCATGGAAGTAGTTTCATCATAAGCATCATGCATAGCAGAAGTGGCATCATCAATAACATGCGACATATCAGAATCAATAGTAGGTGTAGGTGTCGCAAATTTACTCATAACAGAAGGTGAATCAAGTGCAGAGCTAGATGGTAGTTCCTTACCTCCCCTCATAGTTGAGGGAAAAATCTTGGTTCTTTCATCTTTCAAGTTCCTCATAGTGATCAGCAGATATAAATCCCAAGTGACTCAAAGAATAGAGCTATGCTCCCCGGCAACGGCGCCAGAAAATAGTCTTGATAACCCACAAGTATACGGGATTGCAACAGTTTTCGAGGGTAGAGTATTCAACCCAAATTTATTGATTCGACACAAGGGTAGCCAAAGAATATTCTCAAGTATTAGCAGTTGAGTTGTCAATTCAACCACACCTGAAAGACTTGATATCGGCAGCAAAGTATTTAGGAGCAAAGTAGTATGGAAGTAACGGTAATGGTGGCAAAAGTAACAGTGGCAGTTTTGTAGCAATCGTAATAGTGGCAACGGAGAAGTAACTAAGCAAAGAACAATATGTGAAAAGCTCATAGGCAATGGATCAATGATGGATAATTATGTCAGATGTGATTCCTCATGCAACAGTTATAACATAGGGTGACACAGAACTAGCTCCAGTTCATCAATGTAATGTAGGCATGTATTCTGAATATAGTCATACGTGCTTATGGAAAAAAACTTGCATGACATCTTTTGTCCTACCCTCCCGTGGCAGCGGGGTCCTATTGGAAACTAAGGGATATTAAGGCCTCCTTTTAATAGAGTACCGGACCAAAGCATTAACACTTAGTTAATACATGAACTCCTCAAACTACGGTCATCACCGGGAGTGGTCCGGATTATTGTCACTTCGGGGTTGCCGGACCATAACACATAATAGGTGACTAATGACTTCTAAGATAGGATCAAGAACTCACATATATTCATGAAAACATAATAGGTCCAGATCTGAAATCATGGCACTCTGGCCCTAGTGACAAGCATTAAGCATGGCAAAGTCATAGCAACATCAATCTTAGAACATAATGGATACTAGGGATCAAACCCTAACAAAACTAACTCGATTACATGGTAAATATCATCCAACCCATCACCGTCCAGCAAGCCTATGATGGGATTACTCACGCACGGCGGTGAACATCATGAAATTGGTGATGGAGGATGGTTGATGATGACGATGACAACAAATTCCCCTCTCCGGAGCCCCGAACGGACTCCAGATCAGCCCTCCCGAGGAACATTAGGGCTTGGCAGAGGCTCCGTATCGTAAAACGTGATGAATGCTTCTCTTTGATTTTTCTCTCCCCGAAAGTGAATATATGGAGTTGGGGTTGAGGTCGATGGAGATCCAGGGGGCCCACGAGGCAGGGGGCTTGCCCCAGGGGGGCACGCCATGCACCCTCGTGGACAGGGTGTGGGCCCCCTGATGTTGATTCTTTCACCAGTATTTTTTATTATTTCCAAAATGTGTCTCCGTGGATTTTCAGGTCATTCCGAGAACTTCTATTTCTGCACAAAAATAACACAATGGCAGTTCTGCTGAAAACAACGTCAGTCCGGGTTAGTTCCATTAAAATCATGCAAGTTAGAGTCCAAAACTAGGGAAAAAGTGTTTGGAAAAGTAGATAAGTTGGAGACGTATCACCCGCGCCCTCGAGGGGCCATCACCAGGGTCGTGGTGTACTTGCAGGGGCGTCCGCGGCCTCTCTTGGGCGGCGGTGAGTTTGGCCCCTCCTTGGGGGCCTTCCCCTTCTCCGCAGCGGAGAGCCTCCTCACTGGTGCCATGGACTTCGACAAGGTGGCAAAACAAGGAAGAAGAAGGAGGAGCAAGCAGCGAGAAGATGGAGATGAGCAGTGGGCTCCACCCCCTCCATTTATAGCCAGAGGGAGGCCAACCGCCGGCCTCCCATGATCCCTAGTAATGATGATCTTTTTTGCATGTAGCAGGTTGTTGTCAAGTCGAACGCTTGCCGAGGCAGTGTGGGAAGCGGAGACGCCCACGTCTCATCAAGCGCCACGCGTCGACTCGGTCCGCACACGATTGGGGCCCGTGGCGCTTTGCCCTTGCCCTTTGACTTCGCCTCGAAGCCAAGTCCGAGCGCGCCTTGGGCCCGAGGGCTACTGTCGGCGTTCTGGGAACCAGGGTACCCAGACTTGCCTGCATGCGGCCCACGGTGTGGCTCTGTCAGCGGCCTGGTACGACCCATCTTCAGCATCGACAAGACAAGACCCTCGTGACGGGACAAGCCTCGTGAGGCGGACCATGCCAAGACCTCCAGAGGGAGCGGCCTCCCTAGGCTAGCTCTGGAGGAGCGGCGATTCCTATGCAAGCGCCCACCTCAGGAGGTCCAGATGACGTAAGCCATGATGACCATGGCTAGACGGGCTCCAGCGGGCGCAGAGCAGCAGGTTTCCTCTTTGGTCCAAAGGAGGCAAGCGCAGATGTGGAGTCCCGAGGAATCAGCCAAAGGTTTCCATTCCCGTGCTACAATACCAAGACCTCCAGGACGGCAGCATGGATGTCATCTCCAAGCCCACCACCGCGTCACAGCTGGAAGCTTTGCAGGCAAAGACCACCTTTTGTCGGGGTAAGATGTACTTCTGGTCCCCTTTCAAATTGGTCATTGTGGTATCCCTTCCCGCCTTTGTTTCGCTCGAAGGGGACCAAGGCCACTATAAATATAGGTTAGCCACCACCGTAGAATGGCGGATCCATCTGAACCCTCACCAGCTCACACCAACACAAGAATAGACCTCCTGAGGTTGTTCTTTCTCTGTACTAATTCATCCTCAGCCCATCGCAAGGCTAATCCGCCACAAAGCAGAAGTAGGGTCTTACACCGCAAGGTGGCCCGAACCAGGGTAAACTGTTGAGTCCCTTTCCTTCCCGTTCATCGAACTAGCCTATGAGAGTGGCGAGTTGATAGGCTGGGGAGATCGAGTTCTTCGCACACGCCCCTGAGTTTGAACCTCTCTTGGGCCTGCAGAGCCCTGAATCCGACAAAACTTGTCCTTCAGAAATGATAAAATGGGCTCAATGGTGTACAAGGATCACAAACCCTGAACCGCCTGACGAAGGAGATCAGCAGCAGGGCCTTAGAAGAGATCGACAGCGGTTGAAATAGAGGGGTTGGGGATGGACCACTTAAACTGGGACATGGCCCGCGTTAAGCCATTGTTGTTGATGAGCTTGATGTCATAGCCAGCTTTCTAGAGATACGGTAATTTGTTAGCCCGCTGACGTGAAGCCTTTGGCATGGCAACGTAGTCAACGTCCTCGTCGGCTTCCACGGGGAGGTGTTGCTCCAGGATCAACAGGTCGGGACGAATGGCGGCCACCTCACCAACATCCGCTGGAGAGGCCATTATAAACATCTTTTTGGTTGAACGCTCATCGGGCTCCCCGGGATACGTGGTCAGGCTTAGGCTGCGGCTCTCTGGAGTTGTAGACATGGATCTGGCACTACAAAAAAAACACTTCCGTGATGATATATGTTTGTCACAGTAGGTCACGCTTTCTGTCATGCATATACATCCATGACAATTTTATGACAGAATCAAGATAGTAATACTTGTGTTGTCGTAGAAGTGTTCCATGACATTACCAAAATTATCATCACGGAAGTGTCCACTTCCATGATGATAAAGCACGCGTCATGGAAGTGCTTTCATCAAGGGTGACCGACACGTGGTATCCACCGTAACGGGTCGCCGTTAAGCTATCGGGTCCCGTTTTGGATCCGATAACCCGCTAACAGCCACAACGAATGGGGATTTTCCATGTGTAAATTTCTCATTGGCTGGAGGAACCACGTGTCCGCTCACCGTTGGGACAAATGTCATCCACCCATTGGACCGAAGGTGCCTATGATACATCGACACGTGGCATGGCCCAACAGAGGTCCATTCCGGTGAAAAGGCCGGCCCGTTTGACTTGGTCAAAAGGTAGTGGGCCGACCCGCGGAAAGCATGTTAACGGCATGTTCGCATATAGCCCATTTACAGCACGGCCTACCGGAATTTGGCCTAGTAGCATCACCTGGGCCATCCAATATGATTCCAGACCATGTATGGCCCATGGCGTCTTTCGGCCCATATGAGTCCCTTTGTAACTCTTGGCCCACTAACGGCCCGTGGTGAAACCGGCCCGTAATGAACAGTGTATCGCTTTATACCTATTAATGGCCCATTATTCCATTGGGCCATTTCTAGCCCGTGTTACCTTTCGACATTCTCAGGGCCCATTTATTCTTGGGCTCATTTCCAGCATTCGGTTACTTATGGCCCGTTACTAGCTTTTTCTGCTTGTGGGCCAAATTGAACCCGTGGTTACAGTCGGCCCGTTTGTGCCCCGTTAATAGGTTGGGCCGTTTTCATAGCATCATGAAATACGGCCTATTAACGTCCCATTATGGTTAGGCCATAATACGTACGATTTCCACTCTAGCCCGTCTACGGCCCATTTTGTGGACCGTTATTGGTCATGAATAGTACGTACCATGTTTGGTGAAACAATGATATGGCCCATACAAGACCCATAGATTAGACGGCCCATAGAAGGCCCATGGATCCTACGGCTCGTAGAAGGCCCATGGATCCTACGGCTAATAGAAGGCCCATTGATCGTTCGGCCCGTAGAAGGCCCATGGATCGTACAGCCCGTGGAGGGCCATGGTCACTACAAAAGGTAGCAGGACCATGGTTACAACAGTCCGTGTGTTGCCATGGTTATTGTGGCCTAGTTATAAAAATAGGCCACCAAAAACGCAGAGAAAGAACTACAGTGACTACAAGAAAACAACTAAACAAGACAATAAGGAAATAAAGAAGCAAGCAACTAACACTAGGCTATTACGGCTACTACACATATTACATCTACTGGGCATCAAAGTTCGCCACCAGTGAAAATATAGGGAATAAAGCAGCATATTACATACACTGACCATCTAAATTGCCCAGCAGTGCAAATAAACGCGGCAGCAAAACAAGTCCATAACTAAAACAACTTCAGAAGAGCTCAAGAAACGCTGTCCTGGGTATCCACCATGCTGGCAATAAGCTTAGCAAGCTTATTAGCTCTGTCATGTTTGGCGCTAAAATCCTCCAACGCTTGCTATTGCACCAAAAAGTATGCATCTAAATGCTCCAAGGACTTCCGCAGTCCTTCGGCTTCTTGTCGCAGCACAACTGATCGATGTATTTCAGCTTGTAGTTGAGACTCAAGACACCGAACTGATTCGACAGTGAGTTTGAATAGCTTGTGCCAGCGGTAGAGGCCAGTAACTCAAACAATAAACCAAGACAGGACTTTGGGGTTGTCTCACTGCCTTCAAGATAGTTTTCCTTAGCTGTTTATCAGCTTTGTTTGAGACTAACAAGGATGTCTCACTATCCTGAACCTTATTTGCATTACTTCCTTTACCATTGCTTAATAAGGCACTCTTCCCAAAAATTCTGTCAGCATTCTAAAAGAAGAAACAAGTAGACACATAACAGGTTTAGCATGTACTAGTATATGAAACTCATTTCAGTGAACCAGTTCATTAGTAAGGTGGACAGGATTAAACTACCAAGTCTTCTATTGCCAAGTAGTACATAATAAAAGCATCAAACAAACATATATCTATGTCCTATGGTCACTGCATTGTCTTGCCAAATCAAAATAGAGACACGGTTCAAATCATATCAGTTCAAGTCAAAGCAGCACTGAAAGAATACAAAGCGTGGGAAACTACTTGGCACAACAAGATTTCAGATGGGTACCACAGGTTTACATGTACAACAACACTATTGGCTCTATTGTGATGCGAGTAATGTGCATGATATGAGAAGTCAATTGTATACACAATTGAAATTGAAATCAATAGAGCTATTTATAAGAGCAAACCTGTTAAAGAAACATGCGTAAACATACCTATTGTGCCATTGGAGTTTCGATTGGATCCTTCAATTTAAAAATAAGTTTGTATGAGTAAACACAGTGATACAAGAGCAAAGTAGTATGCAGGATAGCAATGGAATCTTAAATGAGAACAGTTGTTCTTCAGGTTTAAGCACTTGTTCTACATGAACAAAGTACAGTAAGACGAAGTCATATAGTACTTAAAAATAAAAATGAGCTCATAGACCTTACCACATTCTTGGTTCAGGACCAGTACAGAACAAGGCGTTCCTAGTCATCGTCCAGTAAATGTGTCTCAAGAGAACGTAAGGGAATGTGATGAGTTTCTTTGCCACTGAAGTACGTTTTCTTCAGGTAATTCCGATACTGCCATCAAGCATTCTTGAAGATAGCAGAGGTATTAGCACAGGTTACCTCATCCCGTGTTTCCAAATCGGTCCTTCTCTATAGAGAAAAATGGGAAAATTTGTTGTATTATAACCATCATGGAGGTAGAATGTATGGGACAAAGCAAAGTAATTGCCATGAATAACATTACTTACACATAACTCCTAGACAAACACCTGCAACTAGCATTTTCCTTCATCTTCAGTATAATATTTCCATGATGGGAAGATACGCACATAGGATTTAACAACATCAAATGCGATAGATGCTAAACTACGAATGGTTGGTTGTGCTTGCTCCACAGGAATAGGTGTACTAAATGGTGGAGTTGGGGTTCGCCGTGGTAGTATTGGCGCTTTGGGCACTGGAGCTGCCTCACTAATCGCTCTTGTTTGGGAGCTTTGTGGTGGAGATGGTGTTGTGTCAACAGGAACTGGGTTACTATCTGTTGGGGTGGGGGTTAGATTGGGTGAAGCTGGTTCTCTGTCCATCGTAGTAGGGGTACAATCTGCGAGAGTCTGGGTTATGTGTGGTAGGGATGGTTCTCGTGCATGTACAACTGAGGTGCTATCTCCACCAAGAGGTAGCACTGTTTTATTTGAAGATAGTGTTTTTACTCCGCTAAATACTGCCATCAAATGCTCCAATTCAAATGGCTGATAAATAGGAAACATAGTTGAATGTACATACATTGTATGAGAGACAGATGCAATAGATAGTGTGGAAAAAAGAGGGCATGAAATAGTTGACATGTATATTGTTTAAAAAAAGGATGGCATGACATAATTTCACATATATGATGTCTATCTAAACTGGATAGCATAGCATGACATAATTCAAAGATATGATGACTAACTAAACAGTATGGCATGAGATAATTATATGATGTCTTTAGTAAACAGGTTCGCATGACATAATTCACATACATGTTATCTAAGTAATCATGATCACATGATTTAATTCACATATGTGATTTATATGCTAAGCAGAGGGCATTCGCATATATGATGTCTGAACTAAGAACATGGTGTTGAATATTGTGGACATGATGTCTAAACTATGCAATGCAAGACACCATATGCATGATATGAGCGGTATAACCATGCCAAGTTAGAGCATACACCTTGGTGCGGGAATAGGACTGGTCATCTGTCTCTGAATCCATCTCCGAGGAGCTATCGGAAACCAGCAAGAGATTTGCTTCGACAGGTAGCACTGTCTGCTCTGAAGACCTTCTTTTCACTCCAGATTTTTCCATCACCCACTCAAATGGCTGATTCAAAAGAAAAGTAGTTTAATGTACAAACACTGTAGACAAATGGAAATGTAATGAAGAAAAGGATGGGCAAGATATCATTCAAATATATGATGCCTGGTTAAACAGGATGACATTGCATATTTCACATATATTATGGTTGGCTAAAAGAGATGAGACTGCATAATTCCCATATATGATATAGAAACTAAATAAGTGGCATTATAGAACATGTGTAAACTAAGTAGATGACATATATGATGTCGAAAGTAGGCACTACAAGGCAACATATGCATGATATGACTAACATCATCATGCCAAGTTAGAGCAAACACCTTGGGGTGAATAGGAGTGGTCAGTTGCGTCTGAATCCGCCTCAGAACAGATATCTTCCTCTGAATTACAATCTAGGGAGGGGAGGAGGGTTTGCCATTGAACCGACCATGGAGCGATGTCTGCATGACATTGTATTGCCGGGCAAAACTCTTCTCTTTTTCTCTACATGTTCAACATGACCGTGTAAAATATCTGACATGCATACGAAAAAAATATAGTGAGATTATGTAAGGAGGGCATGCAGAAATCTAGAGTGATGGTAACAACCAGTGGATGGATCCAAAAATAATGATAGCAGGCTGATGATAGCTTTAATTCAATAAAAAGATAGATGATGATTGCTTTAGTATTTCTTTCCCACCCAAGATGAACAACATAGGCAGATATACTATTCATTGCTGCCTCGATATGTGCTAGTAATAGATAGAGATATTATTCATTGTTGCCTCGATATGTGCCCCACAACTAATTTTAAAACTCAAGTTTGAACATTAATTTGGACCTGACTTGGAGTCTAAGAGGTGAACAAGATGATAAAGTAGTAGGTAGTATTAAGCAATGCATAATATAAGCAGAAACACAAGAGTGCGACCTCTCTTGTGGACCCGTGTACTCCTCAGGTTCATCTGCTGAGTCGATGATGCTGATGCTGTTGCGGTGGGTGCCGACGGCAGGGAAGGAGATCTGAGGCGGTGGAAGACGGTCAGGAGTCGTGATGTCTGGTTTGGTGGATGCTTCTGTCGATGGAGCAGCTCGGGTGGGGTGGACGACGTCGCGGCAGGAGCAGGACAAACCACACAAAGTTTTCTTCGACACCTACATGTAACTGAAGTAATTCTGTAAGGGCTCCTTTGGCTTGCAGTATTCTAAAAATGCAGAGATAGGAAAAACACTGGAATAGGATAGGAATGCACGTGGGAAACAAAGCATTTGTAAACACAGGATTTCTGTCAACTTGGGTGTTTGGTTCACAAGAATTGGAAGAGCAGAGGAATGCAAAGAAACATGGCCAAATTAAAGTGAAACCATATGAAAGCGTGTACAGTTAGAATGCTATTCTGCCACTAATGCACTTGGTCTTGTTTTGATGCATAGGATTTCGAAAAGTAGGTCCAGGTGGATGTTTTGCTCCATTCCTTTCAACAAAATGCATGAATAATTGAATAGTAGAGTGCCATAGGAAAAATTCCTATTGCTATGTTTTTCCTTCAGTTTTTCCTTTGAACCAAAATAGCCATAATGGATGGACGTGAATGTAGAGTAATAAGTGATGCGACAAGTGCACAACCTCTTTGTTGTAGCCGTGTCGACCTCGGCATCATTGGGTTGGTTGCCGAAGAAGTTGAGGCAGAGGTGGCTGTCGGAGGTGTGGAGGAAGATCTGAGGAATCTGTAGACGGCGTCCAGGGCACTGCTCTGTTGTGATGGATGGTTCCATTGTTGGAGCAGCTGCGGCGAGCCGTAAGATGTCAAGGCTGAAGCAGTACAAGACAGACATCATTAATCTCAAGTGGGATTCTAATAGCATCTCCAATAGATGATATAAAATACATTACTAAAAAGTGATAGATGTAAAATTTACATCACCAAAAAATACCTGACTACAATAGATGAGGTAAAAACTGTTGACTCTGGACTTAACTATCGAAACTGAAACTTACTATGGAATCTGAATGTTATTGTCGAAGGTGAATGCACTGGTAGCAGAGAGGCACTTCACATGTAGTTTAGGCCGCTTGAGAACTAGTAGTAGAGAAACGGTGATCAAAATTAGCAGGTGATCAACGGGGAACACATTAGCAGATAGCAGCCAGAGCAACAGCGCCTGGAGGAGCAACGCGAACTAGAGCCAGAGCAGCAACTTGTGTAGCTGCAGTAGCCCGTGTACCAGCATCAGCAGCGCGAGCAAGAGCAAGAGCAGAGTAGTAGCATGAGCGAGGGGGAGAGCAGAGCAGCAGCGTGAGCGAGCGAGCGAGGGCCGGAGCAGCAGCAGCGCGAGCGAGTGAGGGCCAGAGCAGTAGCAGCAGTGCGAGCGCCGGAGCAGCAGCAGCAGCACGAGTGAGCGAGAGCCGGAGCAGTAGCAGCAGATCCGGCTAGTATGGACGCCGCCGTCGAAGGGGCCTCACGCTGGGGGAGAGCCGCCATGGAGATGTCGCCCGCAGCACCGGCTTCGACGTAGTCGCGCCATGGGGGTGCGGGGTGGAGCACCGTCGGTGACGGTAGGTCAAGTTAAGGAGAAGGTGCGATGTGATGAGTGTACAACCTATTTGGTGGCGCCGAGTAGGCCTCAGCTTCGTCCGAGGAGTCGGTGAGGATGTTTCGGTTCCATGGAGCAGGTTAAGGTGGCACTATGGGGATGGAGCAGCCGTGATAGACAAGGTGATCATCAGAGTAGCTCCTTGGAGGTGGAGGACGGGGCGGCTGAACCGGCGGGACGATGGATCCTCATCTGGGGAGGCGGATGAGGGACGTCGAGCTGTTGCAGTGGACGACGTCGTCGGGGAAGAGGCTCCGGCTAGGCAGCAGTGAGGTGGTGGACGGAGGAGTGTGGGGTTTCGTGGCTGGAGCAGAGAGGTTATGGCGGCCTGGGATTTCGAATGGCGAAAAGGAGGCGATGGGAGGGGGAACCATGACTTAGGGACGCGCTTGTCCAAAATGTAGGGTGTGTTACAAAGTACCCCCACCGATTTGAACTAGAGGCCCTTTCGGCTCAGGGTTAGAAGGGGATTTCATGTGTCGGGATTTGGCAGCTAGAGGGAGTTTTCGCGCGTTTTGTAATTTCTGGATAGCAAGGCGCGGGTTGTGAAGGCACGCATTTTGGGAGCACGATATCTGAATTTTTGGGATATGACAAGGCGCGGGTTGATTTTTAGGGACAAGCCTAACGTGTAATATTGTACGTACCAAATCAAGGCACGGGTTGTAACATGCATTAGTAGCCATGGTTGTTTCATTTGTATTTGATGATGGAATGTTGAAACGAGACAATCTTGAGGCAAGAGGATACATGAATCCTAAGTTGAAACCTTCATAGCATCACAGTACAATTTCATTAGGCTAGCCATAGTGGGAGTAACTTAAGTAGTAACATAACATATCCCAAGAAAACATTGCTTATGTGGCATGGAGTTAATGAGGAAATAGATGCTTGTGGTAACATAATATGTTACTGTAACATAACACGCCCTGAGGTAAAATGAGTCTATATCTCAAATAATGAAGACTTACATGTTACCATCCATATGTTTACTACCCAGTATGAAGGTAGTAACATAGACTACTCCACTATGCATGTTACTAGTCTAAGTTACTCCCCACTATGACCAGCCTCATGCTGGAAAATTATGCGTACACATAAACAAATCCTGAAGGATTGGTAGCAATGCTAGAAACAATCCAACTTTGTTTCACCGACATGTGGGACATCCTTCATCCGGCTCCACCTGCCATGCAGCAATATTGAGTGCACAACTGCACGGAAGATTCACCCCAGTCGTTGCGCTGCAGCAATAATGACTAGTGAGCAGTCAAATCACAGAGCCCCACCTTCGCCACAGTAAGTTGCTCGGACGAAACAACCATCATTTCTCTCTTCATTGAATCCGCTGCTGCTCCAACATTCCTAGAGTAACAAGTTGCTCGGGCGAAGCAACCATCACTTCACCTTTCCCACAGTATGTACTACCTCTTTTTTATTCTAGAAAAACCCACACGTGAATATTGAACGGTAGCAACACAACAACTGAATCAAAAATTGAAACCAACCAATGAACTGCTACTAATGGTCAGCGTTTGCTAGTATCATGTACTCCGTCTGTCCATGTATATAGGGCTTAATGAGTTTTCCGAGACTAACTTTGGCCCTGTTGGATCCATGGTTTAGAGTTAGTTTGAGCTAGTCGGGGATCAAATAGCCCTAAAGTATCGAAACATGAGGGTTGCTAGCACGATGCCCACGCGTTGCACGGAACATCAAGATGCATTTGTATGAGTAGTTTATCTTGTGGGAGAAATGGATGAACGAGGGAAGGCCTTATTTGCAAATATGGAGAGGGTTGTGGGTATCTTTTTGCAAAATTGCCATTGTTTCCTTCCTATCCGTCAGATATAAATCGGACGGCCTATATTGCAGAATGGCAGGCACACCATCATCACCAACTCTGTTTTTTACTAGTTAGTTTCACATGCTTCGCATGTTTGCACACATGTAAACTCACGCTTGACTGAATTATGTATGGTAGACCAAACTGCACAAGTTCTCCTCTTATATAGTACGTAGTACATTTCGCCTCCTACTCATCAATGGTAGCCTCATGCCGGGTAACAAAACTGGTTGTGGATGCGATTCGAACTGCTCGCCACACATGGTTGTTCGTGTCTATCGGCTAATGATAGGAAGAGGGATGTGAGGGGCTAGTGCGTTCTTTTTAAAAAAGAGGTCGGTACTTATTCACGGTTGTTTCTAGAACAACGTAGAGAAATGTGCTTTGTACTGTGGCCATGAATCCAAGAATCATGGGCCATCAAATGGGTCCAATCAATGGTAGAAATTACGTTCTATTGCTTGGATTCAAACTTTCAAAACTGCTACACTATATAGTAATATAGATAAGAGTAGAGAAATTGGAGCAAGTTGCACCAAACCCACCAAAGAACACTATCCCACCCAAGAGGTGCTAATTGGATCCCTATCCCGCTAGCCAAGTGGTGCTAATTGGAGCTAGTTCTCATGGGGCCCACTGAAAAAATCACTTTTCTCTCTCCATCAAGTGCATTTATTATCAATCTAACCCTGTCATCCAAACACCTCTTTGGCTAGAGTTAGTTCAGGGTTAGTCATGAGTTAGTCTAACATCTAGCTAAGTTAGAGTATCCAAACAGGAGCAGTATAGGACATGCAAGTTGCTCAAGCATACCGTCAAATTCGTATGTGAAAGGGTCTTTTTTTGAAACGAAACGTGAAAGGATCTTCGAATGATATAATTTGCAAATTACATAAAATCTTATCAATAGTCAAAAGCAACCTCGAAGAATACATTAGGCCCTATATAAAATCTTATATCAATAGTCAAAACCAAGTGTTACTACTACACCAAACAAGTTCAAAACGAGAAACTGGACCCACTCATGGCATGGCACGCATGTCTTGTTTGGTCTGTCGGTCAAAGCGCTTGCTCTTCTTGGCATAACAATGGAGTACAATGATTTTTTAGAATGCTCTTGGCATGTCGCTAAGATGTGATGAATTAACCGACCTCAATAGACGGCAAAATCACCAGCCCGCCGCACTTTGAGAGAGACGAGGAGCGAGAAGCGATACGGGCTGGTGGATTACTAGAGATAGGTGTCGCACGGAGGCCAAGAAATATGGTGATAGTGTGGGTTGGACATGTATGATGTAACTACACTGGGCTGCCGTGTTTAAAAGGAATATGAGCACGAAGAGAAGAGGTGCAGGCACCGACGCATGTACTCTTTGCCTCTTTCCCTAATACTCACGCGCGGGTACACGGTGAGCTCATTTCTGTACGAAGAGGCAGCTCACCAGATAATTTGGCGAGTGTAGTAGTTGTTCATGGGAACCACGCGTGGACGGATCAAAGTTCTATCATGACGCGGTGGCGCATTTTCATAAATTAAGTTATTCTATTCGATGGCACATACGCAACATTATTTCCTCAATGGAACCTGAATCGTGCATGCACTTAATGACGGAGCACGTGATGGTAGCCATGGACATGGTCAGCCCTTTTTGGAGACTAATACACTACTTTTGATGTGTCCCGTCAACTCGCAAATGAGGAGAAGTTTTCTTTTTTTGAAATAAATGAGGAGAAGCTTTGCTTACTACTAGTACGACCTCTCCCTCGCTCATGCGCGCGCGGTGGCTCGCAGGACAAGGAGAAGCTTTTGCTTTATGATAGTGCGCTTAATACAGGCGGTGGATGTGCATCAGTTTATTCGGTGTCAGATTGCCAGAAGTAGGAGTATACTATAGTACCATCATCATTGTTCGACTTCCGGAAGAGGCGAAGAGCCAAGCACACGCTCACCTACTCACTGTATAACCTGCCATGTTTGCACAAATTTTTTAATGTAATACAATCTGAGTGCATTGCTCCAGTGGTCATCACACGTGAGCCAATCAATTCGCACCCTTCTGCCGCGCTCCATTTTGTCTTGTGTTCCTTCCTCCGTCCAGCATGCTGACAAGTGGGCCCCATGCTCAAGTATGCCAATGTGGTAGTCAATTATTTTGCCAGAGTCAGCTATCACACCCTTATGATGCCACGTCAATGTACCCACTAAAAACAAGTTAGACTTGTTCGGTTCAACCGCCTCCCTAGGTGTTTGGAGAGGAATTGGCCGTCGTGAGGCAGTTCTATAGGTGGGCAGGCGGCAAAAAACAGGGGAAAACACGCGAACCAGCTAGGCGAGAGATTTGGTTGATTTTATATTGCTGAATAATAAAAATATTATGAGTGCAGAAGCTCCACCGTGAGGTTCCTTGCTCCTTCTCGGTCGTCGGGAATCTATGTTCTTCCACTCTTTTTTTCGTGAGCATTGTTCATCCTTTTGCCAACATGCGGGATCAAGGTGCACATGTCATGCAAGAAAATGGAGATAAGCAGTGCGTAAGTGAGTCGTGCACTTCCATGGCACGTACTACGCAATAATTTTTCTCCTCGATGGCATGTGAATCATGTATGTAGACGGACCACCGGGTGGTAGCCATGGACTAAATAAGTAACTTTGATGTGTCCCACCAACTTGCAGAACAATAAGAAGCTTGCTTGCTATGCCCTCTCCCTTGCCCACGCGCGCGCGGTTGCTCGCGACACGAGGAGAAGCTTCTACTTATAATTATAGTGGGCTTTATAGTACAAGCGGTGGACGTGTAACAGTCATTCGGTGTCAGATTGCAAGAAGTACATATATATTGTAGTACTACCATCATCATATTGTTTGTATTCTGGAAGAGGCAAAGAGACAAGCGCATGGTCACCTACTCACAATATAATTGGCCATGTTTGCACAATTTTTTTAACATACAATCTGAGTGGATAGCTCCTATGGTCATCACACGTGAGCGGATGTATAGGTGGGCTAGGTGGGCAGGCGGCAACAATCTGAGTGCTAAAAGAGTTGATCCAATGCTTGGTTTTGTTTGGATTTTCCAACTATGACCGTTGGATAGAGTGAATCAATGGCTTACATTCAAAGTTATTCTCATACTATAGAATGGTATAGGAACGTGGAGAGATTTGGTCGATTTTATATTGCTGAATAATATAAAATATTATGAGTGCAGACACTCCACCGCGAGGTTTGTTGCTCCTTCTTGGTCGTCGGGAATCTATGTTCTTCCACTCTTTTGTTTAAGATGTGAGCTTTGTTCATCGTTTTGCTGACACGTGGGACATCTAGCATCAAGGTGGACGTGTCATGGAAGAAAATGGAGATATGCAGTGCATAAGTGAGTCGTGCACTTCGATGGCACCTAGTACTATGCAATATTTTTTTCTCCTCGATGGCATGTGAATAGTGCAGTACTCAATGACGGAGCACGGGATGGTAGCCATGGACATGGTCGGCCCTTTTTGAAGAGAGTACTAAATAACTTTTATGTGTCCCGTCAACTCGATGAGAAGCTTGCTTACTGCGCCTTCTCCCTCGCCAACGCATGCGCGGTGGCTCATAGCACGAGGAGAAACTTTTGCTTACAAGTGGTGTACGTGCAGCAGTTCATTTGGTGTCAGATTGCCAGAAGTACTACTGTAGTACCACCTTTATTGTCCGACTTCCGGAAGAGGAGAATAGCCAAGCGCAAGGTCACCTACTAACCTAGTACAGTAGTATACTATAGCCAAAGCTGGTCCACCTTTTTAGAGCATGGTTAATTAATATAGGTGGCTCTTGCAGCGGCACATCATTTAGAGCAAGTACTCTCTTTGTAGGAATAAAGGAAGTGGAAAAAAAATTGGAGTAGATGCTAGATTGCCAATTAAAACATGATTACATAGGAAAAAAATCCTATAGCATTCTATCCTATGAATCAAACGACCAATGTAGGAAAATTATGAGGGGGGTCTCTCCAACAGTGTTCTTCAGCTCGCACCTACCATCACGGTGGTCGAACTTGGAGTCATTCATCTGGTACATGTGGCATATTAGATCTGGACACAAGGTGATGTACACCATCAAGGATAATGTTTTCCTCAAAGCCAGACGTACACGGTCAAGGTCCACGGTCAAGGGGGTAAGGGCAGCCGCGACCTCTCACTTCGTCCGCCATTTGAAGCGACGCGTCGGCCGAGGGCTAGCATACTCCAATATTAGGTTGGTTCTATGTGATGTGGCAACTTCATATACTAACCAGATGCTGGCTATACTACTACGGTACTCACACTCCAAGAAGTGACTTGAAAACCATTCATAAATTGAGTTTATGGCATGCATTTGCAAATGTACCATTCATTACATACAAAAGTCATCAACATACAACGACAACGAGGATACATGTTGGATTATAGATTATTTCCAACAAAACATTCTACAAATACTAAAGTTTTCATCACACAACAAATAACAAGCAATGAAATGAACTTCAGCTCAACCAATCCTCGGCGTTGGAAACGCTTGCTTTGAACCATAGGTGCTCTGGGAAGGGCCAGCTATTGTCAATATCGAGAGCAACGCAAGACTGATCATCCAGGCTAAAGCGGCATATATCAAGACTAGGGTAGGGAACCACCGCAATGTTCGAGGTATAAATATAGTTGCTTCTCATAAATGGTAGTAATGTTGTGTCAATAGCAGCTAGATCGCCTTTCACCATAATTGGATAGTTTTGTCCAAGGAAGAGCGAGTTTTCTCCAAGACTATCAATACTGAACAAGGGAGAAGGTGTTGGCACTAGCACACTAGTATCCACCCCGAATACCCTGCAACGGGTGCTGGAATAGGTCTGGAGAGGGCGACCATGGGAGACAACACGTGCTCCCTCAGTAGTAACAATAGGAGTGCACTGTATACAGACAAGAAGAGGTGATCCATCTTCGAAATTAGTTGCCAGGCACCACTAAGTATATAGGTTCTGCTCGTCCCCATGCTCATGATCATCACCATCGTCATCTCCCCCTTGGTTATAATGTTTTTCAAATATAGGTGGTGGAATGTTCACAGGACCTTGGAAACACAAGAAGGTTAATTAGTAAAGGGAAACTTGCTACATGTGGATGAAACAATTATAATTACGGTGGAAGACAAATGTACTGAAACCATAAGGATGCCATGCAAAAAACAGTGCCACGAGTGGTGGCAACAAACACAAGACGCTTGTATGCAATTGCATCACAGTACTCATCCGTGTACATAAATTGATTTTTGAGCAATATCCATGGATGAGCCATGGAAGCAGTAACGATGGCAACAAGCTTGTCGAAGATAGCAACAACTTCATAGTTCTTGTAATCCCAAGAGCGGTTGGGAACTCGACAAATTGCTATCTTCCATAGACGACAATCACCATGATCATATTTGAACGTACGTAGATCATCTGTGTGCTCAACCTCAGGGCACTCTGAGATTTTTGGAAGTGGAATCCGCTGACGAGTGTACACATTCACAAGTTCCCACTCGTAGTTGTACCCAATATAAACAACCCAATCTCCATTTGCGCTAGCCCAGGCATTACCCTTAAGCGATGGCATCTTAACATCACATGCATCATTATCAAGTGTCATCAACTTGCACAAGGCGAGGCTTCCGTCGTCCGTGCCCATGCGAACATGCTTATAGCAAAGAAGATAAGGGAGATCAAACCGCTCGTCGACCCTTGGGTTGTTTGTAATGATGTTATTAGTTGAGTCAAGAATGGTCTTGAACGAACCTGCCATGCTAGCCGAGGTGATGACATCGCACCGATCAATGAGTTCCTCCACCATGTCATCTTTCAAATCGGGGCAAGAATAACGGGGTCATTTCCGGCTTGTTCCCTCCATGGATAAGACGATCGAACAATGGAAGAAGGAAGGGTGAAGGCAAATGGAGGAGGGAGGAAGAGCATGCGACAGCAGTTCCAAATCGAGAGGGAAAGGGGAAGAGGCGATGGACGATTGCCACGGTACATGAAGAGGAGCCCCGGCCTACATAGACATCCGTTCAGAAATTGTACAAAAGGACTCGTCGTCGTCTCACTCACATGTTGAAACGGGACCACATGTCAACGAAACATGGTGTGTCATTTCTCGTAGAAAATGTGATATGGCCGCGTTGGCCTGAAGTGCCGCATTATTTCTCGACTTTATTTCTTTAATGGCGTGCCGTTCAGTTTTGAAGCACGACTAACTGGTACTGTATGCAGAGAAAATATAAACTACTCTACAACTACTCCACCTCTAGTACTAGTAACATAGCAAGTAATATAACATATCCCAAGAAAAGTTTGCTTATGTGGCATGCAATTAATGAGGAGAGAGGTGTTTGGAGTAACATAATATATAATATGTTACTGTAACATAACGCATACCAAGGCAAAATGAGTCTACATCTTAATAAATGATGGCTTGCATGATACTACCACACATATACATGTTACTAGTCTAAGTTACTTCCCACTATGACTAGCCTACGCCTTCTCCCTCCCCAACGCGTTCGTGGTGGCTCGCAGCACGAGGACAAACTTTTGCTTACAAGCAGTGGATGTGCAGTAGTTCATTTGGTGTCAGATTGCCAGAAGTACTACTGTAGTACCATCATTATTGTTTGACTTCCGGAAGAGGAGAAGAGACAAGCGCAAGGTCACCTACTAACTTAGTATAGTAGTATACTATAGCCAAAGTTGGTCCACCTTTTTAGAGCATGGTTTATTAATATAGGCGGCTCTTGCAGCGGCACATCATTTAGAGCAAGTACTCTCTTTGTAGGAACAAAGGAAGTGAAAACAAAGTTGGAGTGGATGCTAGATTGCCAATTAAAACATGATTACATAGGGAAAAAATCCAATAGCATACTATCCTATGAATCAAACTACCAATGTAGGAAAATTATGAGGGGGGGGGGTCTCTCCAACAGTGTTCCTTGGCTCCCACCTAGCATCACGGTGGCCGAACTTGGAGTCATTCATATGGTACACGTGGCATCTCAGATCTGGACACAAGGTGATGTACACCGTCAAGGATAATGTGGTCCTCAAAGATGGACGTACCTGGTCAAGGGGGTAAGGGTGGATGCGACCTCTTGCTGCGTCCACCATCTGAAGCGGCACGCTGGCTGAGGGCGTCGCCCACTGCACTCCCAGTTGTACCGGCCTCCTCGCCGCATTCAAAAACCTACATTTACTAGCAAGATGCCCATGCGTTGTACGGAACATCAAGATGCATTTGAATGAGTAGTTTAGCTTGTGGGAGAAAAGGATGAACGAGGGAAGGCCTTATTTGCAAATGTTGAGTGGGTGTGGGTATCTTTTTGCAAAATTTCCATTGTTTCCTTCCTATCCATCAGGTATAAATCGGATGGCTTATATTGCAGGATGGCAGGCACACCATCATCACCAACTCTACTTTTATAAGAGTAGAGATAGAGAAACCCGCGTGGAATGCGAGAAACCCACTCCGGCCACACATGTCCGTTCAGGAGCAGGACGCCGGCCAAGCTCCTCCTTCCACCATTTTATCCACTCTTTCGGCGGCATTCGACGAGCAGGAAGAGTAGTTCTCCAACATAATAGCCCGCCGAGCCCGGTAGTTACAAGCGAGGCAGCTCGTTGTCGGTGTCAAAACCGGCAGATCTCGGGTAGGGGGGCCCAATCTGTGCGTCTAAGGATCAATGGTAACAGGAAGTCAGGGGACACTGTGTTTACCCACATTCGGGCCCTCTTAAGGGAGGTAAAACCCTACATCTTCTTTATTATATTCGAAGAGTATGAAGATTACAAGAGTTGATCTACCTCGAGATCGTAAT
This sequence comes from Triticum aestivum, assembly GCF_018294505.1. Classification (NCBI taxonomy): domain Eukaryota; kingdom Viridiplantae; phylum Streptophyta; class Magnoliopsida; order Poales; family Poaceae; genus Triticum; species Triticum aestivum. The sequence continues at coordinate 407,985,510 of NC_057798.1, forward strand.
GGATAGCCCTAGATGTCTAGCCTATGAGGGTTTCAATGATGATGTAAAAAGGTAGCCCCTACGGACTAACCCCTCCAGTTTATATACACATCGGAGGGGCCTAGAGTTTTTACAAGTTCGGTTCATCAGGGAAGGAAACCTCCGAGCTCTATTCTTGCCACCCACGTATTGAGAAGTCCCATCCGTACAAGGTAGATAATCTTCAGCTTGGTCCTGTACGGCGCATGCAACCCGGCCCATAGTCCTAGGCCGGACACCTGAGTACCCCAAAGTCCAGGACTCGCTCAGTAGCCCCCGAACTTGCCTTCAATGAAGATGTAGTATGCAGATGCAAGTCTTCGGCTTTGCAACGCGGGTTCCCCATTATATTACGGATTGATGATAGTGCGGCATCGGTTTCCGTGTCCAGTCTTTATGATTCCTCCCTGCCGTCACCTCGATTTCCACGCGTCTGAGTGAATGCGAATGGACCGCTATCCATGTATTTCAATATTTCTGACAGGCACAAGCCGCGCTTATAAAACGAGGTGAGATCTTCAAAACATAATCCCGCATCACACCAAAAGCAACAGAGCAAACCATAGAAAAAATCAGACCATGGCAAGTGTCCCTGGCTCCTCCTCACGCCCTCATGGCCCTCAAGAAGGGGACTGGCAGAGTTGCTCCGTATCCCACCTCCAGCTCAGTCATCTCCAAACACAAGGATATCTCCCTCCCTCGGATCTAGTATCCATACGGGTAGGGTTAACGACTATAGGTGTTGATGCATTGGCGGAGAATTTCCCCAATCCCAGCCAAGGGGAGAGGGTGTGCTTCATCTCATTCCTTTTGAGGGGCGTGGGATTCCCAATTCACCCCTTCCTTAGGGGCGTATTGGAACACTATGGGATCCAGCTGCACAACCTCACATCAGGTTCTATTTTACATATCTCTGGTTTCGTCGCCCTTTGTGAATTGTTTTTGGGCTGCGAGGCTCACTTTGAACTATGGAAAAAGTTCTTTTGACTCGTCCCCCGCCATCAGGGCGGTGGTACTATTTTTGAAGTGGGTGGCGCTGAAGTATGGCGTATAGCTGGATCCGGCTACCCAGTCGGGACTGTCACATCCCTAGTTCTGGTATGCACTAGGATAGACCTTCATGTGAGCATCATGTTTAAATTCAAATGAAATTTGAATTGAGGAATTTTCAAAAGCCTCGGAAGGCCTTTAAAAATAACCAACATTTAAATCTCATCAAATGAGTCCAAGAAAATGTTCCTGTTAATCTCTGGAAATATTGGCAAGGGTTAAAATTCAAACCAATATTTTTAGAATTTCGGAAACAATTATTTTGGGCCTTTGAATTAATCCAATAAATATTTGAATTGGATCTATATTTGTTATATAATAAATATATGTTCAATAATTCTGAAAAATTGTTGTGTAGCTTTGGATAAGTCCATTTAGTTCACACAATTATTTTCATGAATTTTGAAAATGATTTGGTCTTTGAACTAAATCAAAACATAATAGCAAAAATAGAAAAACACAGAACAAATTAGATAACAGAGAGAGAGAGAGAGAGTTAGTACCCGGGCCTTACCTGGCACCACCAACAGGCCCAGCACGGCCCAGTCCACCACCGCCTGGCTCCCTGTCGCCTTCCTCCTCACGCTAGTAGGCAGGGGCGCGTGCCCGGCGCGCGTGGCCACACGCCGGCCACCTCCTCCCTGCCTGGCTGCCTCCTCCTCCCCCTGGACGTCTTTCGCGACACCATGCACCTCCCTGCCTCTCTCCCTCACTCTTCTTCGCTCCTCTCCTCCTCTGGCTCTCTCGCACGCAACCACTGAGCGTTGTCGTCGCTGCTGACGAGCACAACCGCGGCCATCGCCTCTCCCTCGCCTCTCCGTGCTGTCCAGAGGCTCCACCTAGATGCCACGGAGCCCCAAGATGAAGCATGCGCCCGCGGGACGCCCGAAGCGATGCCATCATCCTCATCCTCACCGTCGGACGCCGGAGATCCCCCTCACCGCCCCGCTCGCTTCAGCCTCTCCTCGAGCTCGCTGACTCGCTCCTCGTGTTCACCATGAGCTTCTGATCATCCTCCCCCTCTCAGTTTTATCTCTTGCACTCCGTAGCCACCGTGCCCCTCTCGCCCGAACGCCGACCGTCGCATTCGTGCTCGCCGCCGTCGACTCAGGCCACCCAGCTCCGGCCACTACCTCCATACGATGTGCCTCACTTCCAGGAGCACGTAGGAACAAACCGCATGGCAAATGGAGCCCTGAGCAGCATTTCCGCAGCTCGCCGCCGCATCTGGCCTCGCTGGCGTCATGTCGTCGGTGGGTTTGACCCATTTGACCATGTGGGCCCCGCCCCTGGTCAAACCTAGATTAGGAGTTAAACTAATACTAATTTAGTTAGTTTAGCTAACCACTGACACGCGGGACCCACTGGTCAGTTTGACCTGGACCGGCCCCGTTGACCGCAGACGTCACAGTGATGCAATGCTGATGCAATAAAGTATTTTCCGGATTTAGTTATAATCAGGAAATTCCAGAAAATAGTGCAAACTTCAAAAATTCATAGAAATTGAACCGTAACTCCAAATTAAATAATTTATATATGAAAAATGATCAGAAAAATCCAATATATCCATCTATACTAGTTTCATGCATGATAAAGCAACTTAACCTTGCTGTTTCGTGTAAAACATGATAAGGCACTTTTTTAAATTCATAAATTGAGTTTGGGATTGAACCTTTGGTTCAAAATGACCCAAACCCATCTGGTTGTAGTTGCATTAGGCCAACACACTCATATTGCCATGTCTTGATCATGCATCATATTGTGCATCGCATTGATTGTGTTTCCTTCCGTGTTGCCGGTGTTTGTCCCATCTCACTAGACGACGTACCAACGATGAGTTCGATAACACCGATGAAGAACTATACTATCTTCAGAAGTGCCAGGCAAGCAAAACCGCCTTGTTCATTCCGATACAATCCTACTCTCTCGCTCCTGTTCTCTTTTACTGCATTAGGACAACAACGATTCATATGTTACTTGTTGCGGTAGCTGAACCCCTTTATCCTCTGCATGACCTGTCATTTCCACAGTAAGTAGATGAAACCCACTAGCATGAGTAGGAGTTGTTTGAGCCCTGATGTACCTACTCATTCATGCTTGTTTGTCATGCCTGCTACTGCTTAGAGTTGAGTCAGGTCTGATTCATTGGGGATGAATTGGAATGTGATGAACATGTTCTACTGTGTGTGAGCTAAGTGTGTGAACACGATTTGTTAAAGGTAGCGGTGAGAGGCCATGTAGGAGTACATGGTGGGTTGTCTCATTGAAGCCGTCCTCAGGAACAGAGTTCTGTGTTTGTGATCCATGAAACAGTTACTACCACGCATTGGGCCCGAAACCAATGGACCCTCTCGGCTTCTTAATCACCCTTGTCCTCTGTCCAGGAGTTGCAAGTAGTTTCTGGTGTTTGTAGTATGCTGGAGGCCATGGGCAGCGCTGACCGGAGGGGTGGGCTGTGATGCGGTAGGCACGTGGCCGGGTATGCCGGGCGCCCATTTGGTGTTGCGGAACCCTGTACACATCGTTCGGGGCTGTATGTGGAAACCTCGGCCGGACTCCCTGCGGATGGAACCTGAATAGGCGATAAACCTGGACTAGAGACTTGAGTGTTTAGGTAGGCCGTGGCCGACACCCTCGTTGGGCTTACGCTTGAAGGTTGCCGAGTACATGTCGTGTAAACAGCGGTAAGTGGTGAGAGCGTGTGTGAAGAAGTACACCGCCGCAGGGTGAACATCATCTATTCAAATAGCCGTGTCTGTGGTAAAGGACTATACAGTTCATAAAGTGAAAGTGGATACTCTAAAATACGCAAGATAAGCGTGAGTGCTATGGATGGCGTTCTCGTAGGGAGATGGGAGCGGATCCATAGTGGTGTATTGATATGGTGAATATGTGGACTGGTGTGCGCCACCTCAAAAGAGTTACTTGCAGTCGTAGTTCAGGATAGCCAGCGAGTCGAAGCTGGCTTGTTGCAGTTAAACCCCACCATCCCCTTTGTTGATAATGATGCATATGTAGTTAGTTCTGATGTAAGTCTTGCTGGGTACATTTGTACTAACGTTTGCCTATTTTATGTTTTTGCAGAGAGACTTCAGTCTCACTAGTAGTTCCGCGTGAACTTCGACATTTAGCTTGTTACCTCAGCTACGATCTTGTGCCCTCGGCAAGATCTGGTAGTTAGTCAGGCTTCTCAGCCTTTTCCATTTGTAGTTGTCTGTACTCAGACATGTTGAGCTTCTGCATGTGCTTTGACTTGTATGCTCTGAATGTTGGGTCGTGAGACCCATGTTTGTAATATCTCGCTCTTCGGAGCCTATTGAATAAAATACTTGAGTTGTAGAGTCATGTTGTGATGCCATGTTGTATTCGCACATATCGAGCATATTGTGTGTATGTTATTGAAATGCTTGGTATGTGTGGGATCTGACTATCTATTTGTTTATCCTTGGTAGCCTCTCTTACCGGGAAATGTCTCCTAGTGCTTCCACTAAGCCTTGGTAGCTTGCTACTGCTTCGGAACACTTAGGATGGCCGGCATGTGTCCTTCTTCATTCCCGTGTCTGTTCCTTCGGGGAAATGTCACGCGGTGTCTACCGGAGTCCTGTTAGCCTGCTACAGCCCGGTTTACCGGAGTCCTGCTAGCCCAACTGCTACAGCCCGAATTCACTCGTTGATGACCGACACGTTCGTTGTTGGGTCATGTATGCCTGTCCTTGTAAGTTAGTGCCACTTTGGGTTTACGACTAGCCATGTTAGCCCGGGTTCTTTGTCATATGGATGCTAGCGACACTATCATATACGTGAGCCAAAAGGCGCAAACAGTCCCGGGCCTGGAAAGGCGACACCCGTGGGAATACCGTGCGTGAGGCCGCAAAGGGATATGAGGTGTTACATGCTAGATCGATGTGGCATAGGATCGGGGTCCTGACAGGGACTCTGAAGAAGGGATCTGCCGAATGGTTGATATGTCCATTTTGCATCATGTTTTCCTACTGTTATTTATGTTGTTTTATTGTATGATAATGCTTTCTGGAGTAATTGTAATGCGTTTTCTCTCATAATATGCAAGGTATGCACCAAGGGGGAGAATTCTGGCAGCTGGAAATCTGGACCTGAAAAAGCTACGTCAAGCTACATATTCTACACAACTCCAAATGAGTTGAAACTCCCCAAGGATTTTTTATGGAATATTTAAGGAACATTGGAGAAAAGAAGTACCAGAGGAGGGCCACCGGGTGGGCACAACCCACCTGGGCGCGCTAGGAGGCCCAGGCGCGCCCTGGTCGGTGTTGCTCTCCTCGGCCCACCTCCGGTGCCCATCTTCTGGTATATAAGCCATTTTGACCTAGAAAAAATAAGGAGAGGACATTCGGGACGAAGCACTGCCGCCTTGAGGCGGAACTTGGGCAAGAGCACTTTTACCCTCCGGCGGAGCGATTCCGCCGGGGGAACTTCCCTCCCAGGGGGGATCATCGTCATCATCATCACCAACAACTCTCCCATCTTGGGGAGGGCTATCTTCATCAACATCTTCATAGCACCAACTCCTCTCAAACCCTAGTTCATCTCTTGCGTTCAATCTTTGTACCAAAACTATAGTTTGGTGCCCGTGGGTGACTAGTAGTGTTGATTACATCTTGTAGTTGATTACCATATGGTTTATTTGGTGGAATATTATATGTTCAGATCCGTTATGCTATTCAATACCCCTCTGATCTTGAGCATGTTTATCATTTGTGAGAAGTTACTTTCGTTCTTGAGGTCATGGGAGAAATCATGTTGCAAGTAATCATGTGAACTTGATATGTGTTCGATATTTTGATGGTATGTATGTTGCCATTCTCTTAGTGGTGTCATGTGAACGTCGACTACATGACACTTCACCATATTTGGGCCTAAGGGAATGCATTGTGGAGTAGTTATTAGATGGTGGGTTGCGAGAGTGACAGAAGCTTAAACCCCAGTTTATGCGCTATTCCGTAAGAGACCGATTGGATCCAAAAGTTTAATGCTATGGTTAGAATTTATTCTTAATACTTTTCTCATAGTTGCAGATGCTTGCGAGAGGGTTAATTATAAGTAGGAGGTTTGTTCAAGTAAGAACAGCACCTAAGCACCGGTCCACCCACATATCAAATTATCAAAGTATCGAACACGAATTAAGCCAACATGATGAAAGTGACTAGATGAAATTCCCGTGTACCCTCCAGAACACTTTGCTTATCATAAGAAACCATTTTGGCCTGTCCTTCGCCTCAAAAGGATTGGGCTACCTTGCTACACTTTTATTACTACTATTGTTACTTGCTCGTTAGAAATTATCCGACTATCAAACTACTCCGCTACTCACAATTTTAGCACTTGAAAACATTACCTTGCTGAAAACCACTTGTCATTTCCTTCTACTCCTCATTGGGTTCGACACTCTTACTTATCGAAAAGGGCTACAATTGACCCCATATACTTGTGGGTCATCAAGGCTATTTTCTGGCGCCGTTACCGGGGAGTGAAGTGCTCTTGGTAAGGAAACATTATTACTACGTGCTGAAATTTATTGTCACTTGCTACTATGGAAAACAATCCTTTGAGGGGTTTGTTCGGGGTATCTTCACCTCGACCGGAACCACAATTAGTTACCCTCAACCTACTGCACCTACTGAAAATATTGAATATGAAATTCCTTCAGGTATGTTAGAACAACTGCTAGCTAATCCTTATGCAGGAGATGGAACCGAACATCCTGATATGCACTTGATATATGTGGATGAAATTTGTGGATTATTTAAGCTTGCAGGTTTGCCCGGAGATGAAGCTAAGAAGAAAGTTTTCCCTTTATCTTTGAAGGGAAAAGCATTGACATGCTATAGGCTATGCGATGATATTGGTTCTTGGAATTGGAACCGCTTGAAATTGGAATTTCATCAGAAATTTTAACCTATGTATCTAGTTCATCGTGATCGGAATTTTATATATAATTTTTGGCCTCATGAAGGAGAAAGTATCGCTCTAGCTTGGGGGAGGCTTAAGTCAATGTTATATTCATGCCCCAATCATGAGCTCTCGAGAGAAATTATTATCCAGAACTTTTATGCTCGGCTTTCTCGTAATGATCAAACCATGCTCGATACTTCTTGTACTGGTTCTTTTATGAAGAAGACTATCGAATTCCGGTGGGATCTTGTAGAAAGAATTAAACTAACTCTGAAAATTGGGAACTCAACGAAGGTAAAGAGTCAGGTATTGAACCTAAGTTTGATTGTGTTAAAACTTTTATGAATACCGATGCCTTTCAAAAGTTTAGCACTAAATATGGACTTGACTTTGAGATAGTAGCTTCCTTTTGTGAATCTTTTGCTACTCATGTTGATCTCCCTAAGGAGAAGTGGTTTAAGTACCACCCACCAATTAAAGAAGAAATTAAAGAACCGGTAAATGCTAAAGAAGAAATTATTGTTTACAATGTTGATCCAGTTGTTCCCACTGCTTATATTGAAAAACCACCTTTTCCTGTTAGGATGAAGGAACATGCTAAAGCTTCAACTGTGGTTAACAAAAGTTATGTTAGAACATTCAAACCTTCTGAACAAATCAAATTTGAACCTAATGTTGCTACGGATAAAGATCTCTTAGTTGATAATATTGATGGGCATGTTATTTACTTCTGTGATGAAGCTTCTAGAATTGCTAAACCTGAAGGAAAAGATAAACATAGACCAGTTGTTGGCATGCCTATTGTCTTAGTTAAGATAGGAGATCACTGTTATCATGGGCTATGTGACGTAGGTGCTAGTGTGAGTTCTATTCCCTTCTCCTTATATGAAGAAATTAGAGATGAAATAGCACCAGCTGAAGTAGAAGACATAGATGTCACTATTAAACTTGCTAATAGAGATACTATTTCACCAATTGGGATTCTTAGAGATGTTGAAGTCTTGTGTGGGAAGATAAAATACCCTACCTGATTTTCTTGTTCTTACCACCCCACAAGATGAATTTTCTCCCATTATATTTGGTAGACCTTTCTTGAACACCGTCAATGCTAAAATAGATTGTTAGAAACAAATTGTCAATGTTAGCTTTGGTGATGAATCTCATGAGTTTAATTTTTCCAAGTTTAGTAAACAACCTCATAAGAAAGATTGCCTAGTAAGGATGAAATTATTGGTCTTACTTCTATTGTTGTGCCTCCTACTGATCCTTTGGAACAATATTTGCTAGACCATGAAAATGATTTGCATATGCATGAAAGAAATGAAATAGATAGAATCTTTTTCGAACAACAACCTCTGCTTAAACACAATTTGCCTATTAAAACTTTAGGAGGTCCTCCTCCACCTAAAGGTGATCATGTGTTCAAATTAAAACAATTGCCAGACACCTTGAAATATGCTTATCTTGATGAAAAGAAGATATATCTTGTTATTATTAGTGCTAACCTTCCAGAACATGAAGAAGAAAGATTATTGAAAGTTCTAAGGAAGCACAGGGTTTCTATTGGATATACTCTTTATGATCTTAAGGGCATTAGTCCCACTCTATGTCAGTACAAGATTAATATGGAACCTAATGCTAAACCCGTTGTTGATCACCAACGTCGGTTAAATTCGAAAATGAAAGAAGTGGTAGGAACAAAAATATTGAAACTTCTGGAAGCAGGTATAATCTATCCTATAGCTGATAGTAGATGGGTAAGTCCTGTTCATTGTGTCCCTAAGAAGGGAGGTATTACTGTTGTTCCTAATGATAAGAATGAGCTTATTCCACAAAGAATTGTCACGGGCTATAGAATTGTAATTTATTATAGAAAATTAAATAAAGCTACTAGAAAAGATCATTACCATCTGCCTCTTATTGATCAAATGTTAGAAAGACTATCTAAGCATATACATTTTTGCTTCCTTGATGGATACTCTAGCTTTTCACAAATACATGTTTTACAATCTGATCAAGAAAAGACCACTTCTACTTGTCCTTTTGGAACATTTGCTTATAGACACATGCCTTTCGGTTTATGTAATGCACCTGCTACCTTTCAAAGATGTATGACTGTTATATTCTCTGATTTTTGTGAAAAGATTGTTGAGGTTTCCATGGATGACTTTTCTGTTTATGGGAAGTTTTTTGATGATTGTTTAAGCAATCTTGATCGAGTTTTGCAGAGATGTGAACAAACAAATATTGTCTTGAATTGGGAGAAGTGCCACTTTATAGTTAAAGAAGGTATTGTCTGGGGCCACAAAATTTCTGAAAGAGGCATTGAGGTGGACAAAGCCAAGGTTGATGAAATTGAGAAAATGCCATGTCCTAAAGATATTAAAGGTATTCGTAGTTTCCTTGGTCATGCTGGTTTCTAGAAGGTTTATCAAAGACTTCGCTAAAATTTCTAGGCCTCTTACTAATCTTTTGCAAAAGGATATTCCCTTTGTGTTTGATGATGATTGTATGGAAGCCTTTGAAACACTAAAGAAAGCCTTAATTACTGACATGTTGTTCAACCACCTGATTGGAACTTGACTTTTGAGATTATGTGTGATGCTAGTGATTATGCTGTTGCTGCTGTTCTAGGACAAATAGTTGATAAGAAACTAAATGTTATTCATTATGCTACTAAAACTCTAGACAGTGCTCAACGAAACTATGCTACTACTCAAAAAGAATTCTTAGCAGCGGTGTTTGCTTGTGATAAATTCAGATCTTACATTGTTGATTCTAAAGTAATTGTTCACACCGATCATGCTGCTATAAAATATCTTACGGAAAAGAAAGATGCTAAACCTAGACTCATTAGGTGGGTTCTTCTGATACAAGAATTTGATTTGCATATTATTGATAGGAAAGGAGGAAAGAACCTCGTAGCTGATAACTTGTCTAGACTTGAAAATATTCTTGATGACCCACAACTTATTAATGATAGCTTCCCTGATGAACAACTGGCTGCAATAAATGTTTCTCATGGTGCACCTTGGTATGCTGACTATGATAATTATATTGTTGCTAAATACATACCGCCTAGCTGCACTTTTGTTACTACTATTGTTACTTGCTCGTTACAAATTATCCTGCTATGAAACTACTTCGCTACTCACAATTTTAGCACTTGCACACATTACCTTGTTGAAAACCACCTGTCATTTCTTTCTGCTCCTCGTTGGGTTTGACACTCTTACTTATCAAAAAGGGCTATAATTGACCCCATATACTTGTGGGTCATCAATGGTCTTCGGAATGGTTTTGTATCAATGATGTACCTCTTACGGACCCTGTTCGGCGCGGACTGCCAGAATTTTCCAGCGCCCCCATGAAGAAGCTATATAGCTAGCATCCCAAGTCCCCTGCTCAGGAAGATAGTGTGGAAGTGATGAGATTGGTAAACAAGGTCAAGGTACTGACCCATTCCGGACTCTCCATAGTGGAAGTTATGGCCATTGAGATACAGATATGCATCTAGCCACTTCAATCCAGGGTAACCCCCTTATGGAACTATAACGGGGAGGAGGACACATCCCGCTACAGGTGAAAGGGTCCGGATAGCCAGGCTGCATTGGTTGCCGCACTGGCCGACCTTTATAAAGGGGAAGAAGAGGACTTCCACCATTTAAATTGCCGAGAGGCCTTTTCCATGTACAATTGAATGGGTAAGTTTTCTAACCGCTCAATACTTTTTTACTTATTGAGACGCATTAACCGAATACCCTGGTTGCTTCTTAAATAGTCATGGAGGCAAATCGTCGAGAACATTAACTGCCCCACCCCCCAGCCAGAGGATCACGATCGCAATGAGGACCCCAGATTCCATGAGGATCCGGACATATTTGTAGAGTTTGAAGATGGAGTATACTATCAGGCAAGCCTTCACGGCTCGGAGGTAGCCATTGCGGCTGACTATCCCGACCTCTACCCTTTCGTGAAGGTAAGTATTCAAAAATTGTATTCTCAGGGGAGAGAAATACTTCTGCACATCTCTTTATCCTCTGCATTGAACCATGTTTCGCAGGATCGATGCTCAGCGAGCCGTACTCAGGGGCGGGCGACCAAGAGAAGGTCAGCACCTTCGTGGAAGGGTCGTGCAAAATGAAAGGAAATCGGAAGCACCACTGAACCTACTCCACCACCGAAAAGGTATTTCCTCTTATCTAATACTCGGGCATGAAGCTGAATTGTCATTCGCATCCTCCTTTTATCATCGCAGGAGGGGTATATGGCGAACCGTGAACAAGATCCCAGCCAGCCGAGTTGCGGTTAATATGGCGCCGATACCAACTGGGACGGGGGCGCATGCAGATACGGCATAGTCTCGTTCGCCTCACGGGGAGCCGGATGAGATGTTTGTGACTAACTTCGAAGTCGAGAGTCTGATGAATCATCGTCACTTGAAATAAGCCCTGCGTGCCCCTGCCTTAACGGAGTTGGAGTTTACTACCCTAAGCACTGTAGGTGCATACATTCGGGTTGTCCGGGACGGACTCGTCGGGGTTGCTCGCCTGTTCTCAAAGGATATGCAGGTACAAATCTTTATGAACCTAGGGATAGATAGTAGTAGCCCCTGAGACTTAAAGCGGGTGAACAAACCGATTTGAGGATCGTTTGATGACCGCAAGTTCTCAAGGAGAAGAACAGTGCGCTGACCCAGGAGCTTGAGACAAGCCGGACACAACTAAGTGCCGCTGTTTCTAAGCTTGAAGAAATAAAGAGTGCCCCGATGTATTATGGAAAGATAAGAAAATAGAAGAAGAAGTGAAGAAACAAGCCGAAGAGATAAAGAGCTTGAAGGCTCAACTCTTGGAGGCACAACAGGAAAACCAGAAGCTGAAGGGCGGCATATTTGGTATGACTTGTGAATCGTCCAAATCATTGATCTAATCATAAAATGCGGAATGTTATAGTTCGGTTGATACAAGTATGTTGACCGGACGCCCCAAAGAGGAAATGCTCGTCCTATAGAGTGACATTCTGAAGGAGCTTGCAAAGCTTCACGAGCGTGCTCGAAAGGATATGAAGAATATGGCCAAAGCCTTATGGCCTTCCGACGTCCCTCCAGAGAGTATGGAGGGGTTAGCTGACCTATTCAAGGGTGCCCGGCGTCGTTTCGAGCTGTGGAAGACGCCTGCATGCCGTGAAGGCGCTCGAGAGGCATGAGCCATGGTGAAGACATGCTATACCGGTCTTGACTGGAACCACATGGCTAGAGTTGGACCGCGGGGACCTGACGTGAAGGAAATTCCCGTAAGCCTGGTATACGACCAAGTAATGACAACGGCAAAATTTTTGCAACAAGATTGCAAATTAAATAGCTTACTGGATGGCGTAGAAAGGGAGTAGGTGTTCGATTCAATGTACCCATGTACTTTATGACCGAACTTATCTCCTGCCGAATTGTATGAAAATTTTGTCATCGCGGGCCTTCGGCTTCTACCTCCGAACCAAGAAGCTGGAGTGTTTCCGTATACTATGTTTGACTAGGAAACATTTAGTATTGTAGGAAACCAGGCAATCCCGCCATATTGCTCGAACAGAAAAAATGTGTTCGGTGGAGTTATGTTATATTACTGTTTAACGTAAGAAACATCTTCCAAGAAAAATAGTTCCGCTAGGGTTCCTTTCCTTGGGCAGGGCTTGTATCTGAAGTACAGATGGCCAATGTCATAATTTTTGTCAGAAATAGCCTGTTGTCTATGTGCCGACCAATTATTCCCTTAAGAACTCTAGCTTTCGGCTTCACTTGTCTAAGGCACAGGTCCGGATAACCCGGTTGTAACAATCGCAGAGGTGCTCCCTTTATACCCTAGCCGAACAATCGGGAACGTAGGGTATAAGCGCAGGAGCAAGGCAACCCATCTTGGCAAAAACTTAAGTCATAAAGGTGCATATCATGGCAGAAGCAACAGATAGTACGGACAAAAGGAGCTTTTAAGCTTTTCAATAAAATGCTTCTTTTAAAAGAAGCCCCCATGTATGGTAGGGTGTATACATTTAAAGATGCATACTCTCGACAATGTGGTTAATCCGGGCATACAATAAAGAAGAAAAGGGAAAAAAATAAAAGGCGAGAGAAAATAGAAAAAACCTAGTTTAAAGTGAGACCTAAGGAGGCCGAACTATGCATAAAATCTTCGAAGCCGGGCGACGTTCCATGGGTTCGGCTCAAGACGATTATCCTCGGCATTGCGAAGGCGATAGGATCCTCTAGTAAGGAATTCATCTATTATGAAGGGGCCCTCCCATTTAGGTTTCAGCTTATCCTTTTTCTTCTCAGGGAGGCATAGAACAAGTTCTCCGACATTGTATGTTTTAGCCCGCACTTCTCTGCTTTGGTAATGCCTGGCCTGTTGTTGATAGAATGCGGAACGGGCCTTGGGAACGTCGCGCTCCTCTTCAAGTCCATCTAGGTCGTCATGCCGATCTAGTTCGGCCTCTTTCTCTTCATACATGCGCACTCTAGGTGAGTCATGAATAATATCGCAGGGCAGTACAGCTTCTGCGCCGTGCACCATAAAGAAAGGTGTGTATCCGGTTGTTCAATTGGGCGTGGTCCGGAGTCCCCAGAGTACGGAACCGAGTTCCTCAACCTAGTGCTTATCTGATTCTCGTAAAGAGTGCACTAGTCTGGGCTTAGTACCACTCATGATCAGACCATTGGCCCGTTCAACTTGGCCGTTTGTTTGAGGGTGGTATACGGATGCATAGTCGAGTTTAATGCCCAACTTAGCGCACCAAGTTTTCACCTCATCAGCTATGAAGTTAGAGCCATTATCAGTGATGATACTGTGCGGGACACCATAACGGTGGACTACGCCGGATATAAAGTCAATCATTGGTTCGGTCTCAGCTGTTTTTACTGGTTTGGCCTCTATCCATTTAGTGAATTTGTCCACCATGACCAGCAAGTATTTCTCTTTGTGGCTTCCCCCTTTAAGAGGTCCAACTATGCCAAGCCCCAGACCGCAAAGGGCCAAGTAAAGGGGATTGTTCTTAATGTGGTGGGAGGCATGTGGCTTTGATTGGCGAAAAGCTGATAGCCCACGCAGCGTTGGACAAGGTCTTGAGCATTAGCTCGAGCCATAGGCCAGAAAAAGCCTGTCTGAAACACCTTTCTTGCAAGAGCGCGGGCTGCAGCGTGATGACCGCCCAGACTAGCATGTATTTCTACCAAGAGCTGCCTTCCCTCTTCTTCGGAGATACACCTTTGAAGGACTCCGGTAGTACTTCTTTTATATAGTTCACCCTGATGCACTTTAAAGGCTTTAGAGCACCGAACTATGCATCGCGCCTCGTTTTGATCATCGGGGAGCTCTTGCCTATTGAGGTAGGCCAGGAATGGTTCGGTCTAGGGAGCGATAACCGCCATGATCTCATGATCAGGGTGTTATCTCGATATCCGGACTCCCGACGTTGTTCGCGTTGTGTTCGGCGGTTGGGGTGTGATCAGGTCTGCATTGCCTTCTCCGTTCTCATCCTGCCACACCACAGATGGCTTAAAGAGCCTTTCCACGAAGGTGTTGGGTGGCACAGGATCGCACTTAGCGCCCATACGAGCAATGATGTCGGTTGCCTGATTACTTTCTCGGGTGACATGATAGAACTCGAGTCCATCGAACCGAGCTGATAGTTTTAATATGGCGTTTTGATATGCCATCATTTTTGGGTCCTTTGCATCGAACTCTCCATTGACCTGAGAAATTGCGAGGTTCGAATCACCGTGCACCTCCGAGCGTTGTATACCCATGGAGACAACCATGCAAAGACCATGTAGTGGCGCTCGTATTCGGCTGCATTATTAGAGCATGTATACATAATTTGCAGTATGTAGCGGACTGTGTCCCCAGTAGGGGATGTGAGGATTACACCAGCCCCCAGTCCAACCAGCATTTTGGATCCATCGAAGTACATAATCCAATTAGAGTATGAGCTATACTCTTTAGGGAGTTTGGCCTCCGTCCATTCAGCTACGAAGTCGGCCAATACCTAGGATTTAATAGCCCGGCGTGGCTTGTATATGATTTCGATCGGTAATAGCTCGATGGCCCATTTGACGATGCGGCCAGTAGCGTCCCTGTTATTAATGATGCCATTTAGTGGCACTTCAGATGCCACTGTGACCGAACACTCTTGGAAGTAGTGTTGAAGTTTGAGGGATGCCATGAAGACTATGTAGGATATCTTCTCATAGTGCGGGTATCGGGATTTGCATGGTGTAAGGACCTCCGACACATAGTAAACTGGTTTTTGGGTGGGGAATTTATGTCCCTCCTCCCCTCGTTCGATGATGAGGACGGCGCTGACTACCTGGTTGGTTGCCAAAATGTATAGTAACATAGGCTCTAAAACGCCAGGTGCGTCCAAGATTGGGTTGCTTGCGAGAAGGGCCTTGAGTTCTTCCAATCCGGCTATGGCTGCATCCAGCCATTTAAAGTTGTCAGTACGGTGCAATAGCTTGTATAATGGCAATTCTCTTTCTCCTAATTTGGAGATAAATCGGCTTAAAGCCGCAACGCACCTAGCTAGTTTATGAACCTGCTTTCGGTCTGTTGGTATGGCTAATTGTGACAGAGCTCGGATCTTGGCTGGGTTTGCCTCGATTCCTCTATGGGAAACAATGAACCCCAGCAACTTTCTGTCCGGAACTCCGAAGACACATTTTTCCGGATTAAGCCGGATGTCGTATGTTTTGAGATTGTCAAAGGTGAGGCGAAGGTCGTCCACCAGTGACTCGACGTGTTTTGTCTTGATGACCACGTCGTCCACATATGCTTTGACTGTTTTGCCTATTTGCTTTTTTAGGCATGTTTGAGGCATGCGCTAGTAGGTAACCCCGACATTTTTGAGTCCAAAGGGCATAGTATTGAAGCAGAAGGGACCGTAAGGGGTGATGAATGCGGTTGCAGCCTGGTCCAATTCTTTCATCTTAATCTGGTGGTATCCGGAATAGGCATCGAGGAAACGCAAAGAATTGTGTCCTGCGGTTGCGTCAATGATTTGGTCGATGCGAGGCAATGGGAAGGGATCTTTAGGCAAAGCCTTGTTGAGGTCCTTGAAGTCGACACATAGGTGCCACAATTTGTCCTTTTTAGGTACCATAACCAGGTTGGCTAACCAGTCTGGATGTTTGATTTCCCTAATGAACCCAGCCTCTAATAGCTTGGCTAGTGTGACGCCCCCGATTTAATCGTACACTAATCATACATGCAAACGTGTACGATCAAGATCAGGGACTCACGGGAAGATATCACAACACAACTCTAAAAATAAAATAAGTCATACAAGCATCATAATACAAGCCAGGGGCCTCAAGGGCTCGAATACAAGTGCTCGATCATAGACGAGTCAGCGAAAGCAACAATATCTGAGTACAGACATAAGTTAAACAAGTTGCCTTAAGAAGGCTAGCACAAACTGGGATACAGATCGAAAGAGGCGCAGGCCTCCTGCCTGGGATCCTCCTAACTACTCCTGGCCGTCGTCAGCAGCCTGCACATAGTAGTAGGCACCTCTAGTCTAGTAGTCGTCGTCGACGGTGGCGTCTGGCTCCAGGGCTCCAGCATCTGGTTGCGACAACCAGGTAGAAGGGAAAGGGGAAAAGAGGGAGAAAAGCAACCGTGAGTACTCATCCAAAGTACTCGCGAGCAAGGAGCTACACTACATATGCATGGGTATATGTGTAAAGGGCCATATCGGTGGACTGAACTGCAGAATGCCAGAATAAGAGGGGGATAGCTAATCCTGTCGAAGACTACGCTTCTGGCAGCCTCCGTCTTGCAGCATGTAGAAGAGAGTAGACTGAAGTCCTCCAAGTAGCATCTCCAAGTAGCATCGCATAGCACAATCCTACCCGGCGATCCTCCCCTCGTCGCCCTGTGGAAAAGCGATCTCCGGGTTGTCTGTGGAACTTGTCTGGGTGTGTTTTATTAAGTATCCGGTTCTAGTTGTCATAAGGTCAAGGTATAACTCCAAGTCGTCCTATTACCGAAGATCACGGCTATTCGAATAGATTAACTTCCCTGCAGGGGTGCACCACATAACCCAACATGCTCGATCCCATTTGGTCGGACACACTTTCCTGGGTCATGCCCGGCCTCGGAAGATCAACACGTCGCAGCCCCACCTAGGCACAACAGAGAGGTCAGCACGCCGGTCTAAACCTAAGCGCACCAGGGTCTGGGCTCATCGCCCTTAGCACACCTGCACGTTGCGTACGCGGCCGGTGAGCAGACCTAGCAACCTCCATTACAAAGGAAGTTGCGTTAACGCAGTCCAACCCGGCGCGCGCTGCTCAGTCGCTGATGTCATGAAGGCTTCGGCTGATACCACGACGCCGAGTGCCCATAACTGTTCCGGCGTAGTTGGTTAGTGCGTATAGGCCAGTAGCCAGACTCAGATCAAATACCAAGAT
Source organism: Triticum aestivum (assembly GCF_018294505.1). NCBI lineage: Eukaryota > Viridiplantae > Streptophyta > Magnoliopsida > Poales > Poaceae > Triticum > Triticum aestivum. Next base: position 408,002,965 of record NC_057798.1, read on the forward strand.
CTTGTTAAGCGTGATAAGTATCTGCGAAAGCCGAACAGGGCTAGGCCCACCTGTCTCCTAGGTGGTCTCAACCTGCCCTGTCGCTCCGCCACAAAGTAACAGTCAGGGGCCGTCGGGAACCCAGGCCCACCTCTACCGGGATGGAGCCACCTATCCTTTCAGCCCCCTCATCAGAATCACTTGCGGGTACTCATCGAGCTAACCCGACTTTAGTCACCATCTGTATAGTATGTATGTATGTATGTATAGTATTTACCCGTGATCACCTCCCGAGTGATCACGGCCCAATAGTATAGCAAGGCAGACTGACAAGAATGTAGGGCCAATGATGATAAACTAGCATCCTATACTAAGTATTTAGGATTGCAGGTAAGGTATCAACAGATGTAGCAACAATGTCAGGCTATGCATCAGAATAGGATTAACGGAAAGCAGTAACATGCTACACTACTCTAATGCAAGCAGTATAGAGGAGAATAGGCGATATCTGGTGATCAAGGGGGGGGCTTGCCTGATTGCTCTAGCAAGAAGGAAGGGTCGTCAACACCGTAGTCGTACTCAGTGGCATCAGCAACGGTCTCGGGGTCTACGGGAGACAAAGAGGGGGAAGAAACAGTAAATACGGAGCAAACAAAGCAACACAAAACATAACGAGGTAATACGCGGTGCTAGGTGTGCCCTAACGCGGTAGGAGGTGATACCGGCGAAGGGAGGGAAACATCCGGGAAAGTATTCCCGGTGTTTCGTGTTTTTGGACAGATGATCTGGAGGGGGAAAGTTGCGTGTTCGCTATGCTAGGGATGTGTGGCGGGCGAATGGACCACGTATTCAGATTCGTCTCGTCGTTCTGAGCAACTTTCATGTACAAAGTTTTTCCATCCGAACTACGGTTTATTTTCTATTAATTTTAAAAGATTTAATCATTTTTAGAATTTATTCAATTATTATAATTCAACATTATCCAGAATAGTACATGCTGACGTCATCATGACGTCAGCATGATGTCAGCAGTCAACAGAGGTGTTGACTGGTCAAACTGACGTGTGAGTCCAGTGGGACCCACCTATCATACTCTGTTTAGGTTAATTAGGCTTTAGTTAAACTAATTACTATTTAATTAAACTAATAGTTAATTAGATTAATTAATTAGGATTAATTAACTTAATTAACTAGATAATAATTAATTAATTAATCTTATTAATAAATTTTTGTTTTAATAAAAATGTTCTGGGGCTAGTGGGCCCCACTGGCAGTGACTTGGGGTGCACAGTCAACATGTTGACGTGAGTCGCGGTCAAATGAGCCCCTGGGTCCTACCGGGCAGTGACCCAGGGGGTGGCCTTGGGCCAGGCCAGGTCAGCATGGTCGGCTCTCGCCGTCGGCGACCAAATACACGGCGTCGACCCATCGGAGTTCACCGGAAAACGTGCACAGGGCACGGATCCGTGCGCGCTTGGGTTCGTTCGAACGAGCGCGAAGAGGCGCATCTAGTGCTGTGAGCGGTTCGTCCCGATGTGGCCGGAGATGTCGCCGACGTCGAGCTGAGCGGCGGCCCCATGCGGGCGAAACTAACGGCGGCAGTGGTGCTAGGCAAGGGTGGCCAGGGGGTGCGTGGGGGGAAACGGAGGGGGTGAGGTCGGGGCGCCGGCGTTTGCGACAAGCTGCGCCGTCAGCAGCAGGGGTGACCATGGTTGCGGGGAAAACGGCGTCCGGTCGGGCGCAGCCCGGCGCACAGGCAGTGGCCGGAGCGGGCACGTGAGGCGCGGGGCGCGGTGGAGTGCGTGCAGCAAGGGGGAGGGCGGTTACGAGCTTCGGCGAGCTCGAGCGACAGCGGGGGAGAGAGGATGAGAGGTCGGGCCTCACCGGGGGAAGTAGGGATCGTGGCAATGGGCGCGGGGGAGTTCGGGGAGGTTGATGGGGACGACGTGCGTAGAAGGGGAAGTCTGGCGGTGTCCGGGACGCTTCGGGCGACGGAGTCGGGGTTGAGGCGGTGAAGGCAGGGCGGTGTCGGGAGGAAGCAGAGGCCAGCCGGGGAGGAGGGGTGGACGGGGCGGCGTCGGGTGGCGGCGGGGCGGTCCGGCGTGTGGCGGGACAGCACCGGGCGCGGGCGGCGTCGACCGGCGTCGGCCTCCTCTGGATCCCGATCCAGATCGGGAGAGAGGAGGGGGGCGTCGTGGGGAGAGTGGGGTGTGGGTGCGGGGAGTGGGTTAGGGTTTGCGGGGTGAGGGGATAAGGAGAGGGAGTGGCCGGCTGGGCCTTTGCCCAGTTGGGCCGGTGGCCGAATGGGCCGGCCAGTTGGGTCGGCTGGCCGGGGGGGGGGGGGTTCTTTTCCTTTCTTTCTTTCTTTCTTTTCTTTATTTTTCTTTTCTATTTTATTTCATTTTAAAGTATTTAGGCATTTTCTAAAAATGTGTTTACTTCACCATAATTACCTATGCAATATTTGGCACCCCCCAAACATTTTTGTTTTGACTTTTGAAAACTTTGGGTGTTTGTCGCTAATTCATTTTTGAATTTGCAATGCTTTTGAACTACCACTTAATTAGCAATAGTAACATAGATGACATGGCATCATCAGGAGAGTTTTACTGTAGTCTAATTATCCGGGCGTCACAATTCTCCTCCACTACAAGAAATCTCGTCCCGAGATTTAAGAGGGGAGTAAGGGGGAAGTTCTGGTTATGCTATTCTAACGGATCTTCTCGAAGGAGTTAATCCCTTTCATTGATGTCTTCAATTCTTTATTCCAATGCATCATGATAAAGTTGTTGTCCTTTCTTCGGGAACTCCATTGTACTTACGAAAGTATAAGGGGCAGCTCAGCTACGACATAATGATTTTGAGGGAAACAATCTGGGTTAACCCATGAATGAGTATAAGATTATCTCTCGAGTTGAACATATAAAATACATCGAGAGTATGGTACGAAGGTACAATAAGAGGTTCCAAGCGGATAGATAGCTGCTCGAAGTCTGAACCAGAGTGAGAAAGGGGTTCAGAGTAGTGAGAGTAAGTATTGCGTCGGATACCAGAATAGAGCACTAGGAAGGTGGCCCATGAATTAAATACAAAGCCAAGCGTGGGGAATATCCATTAGAAATAGGGTTGTACATGAGAGTCAGGTTTCGACCCCGTGGAACTATGGGTTATGGGCCCACCATGTGGGTTAAAAGTAGGAAGGGCGGAGACGTCTTGCGAGATCATGCAAGCAAGGCATGTCAGAGGGTAGCCTGTCGATTATGTCGGCAACAACGTCGATGCCAAGGGCGAGGAACGAAGAGAACCATTTTCCTGCTCGTTGAACGAGGCGGACCAATAGGCAAAGTTCTCGTCCATCGGTGGTTACCGAAATGTCATCAACAGTAGAAACGGGGTCTTACTGACACGGTTGTACACCAAGGTGTTTTACATAAGTAGAAGATTACTACTGCTTATATAATATAGATCACAAGAAGGGTTAAGCAAACCAAAGGAAAGGAAAGGTGATTACCAGGTTAAACAGGCAATGGAAAGGAAAATGTGCTTAAACACGTATATCAGGGGTATATCCTTTCCAAAGTCAAACAGAGGATGATATCCAAGACAGGATATAAAGTAGAAAACCCTTTAGATAAGAGGAGAGAAATTTCATGACATTACCTTACTGGGTCATATAAAGACCAGTGTTATAACTCATGGAAACATGTCCCAACCATCACATCTGACCGAGCTGTCAGGATACCTCAGACTCAGGATGCCTAAGAAGAAAGGGGTGCAACACAATTTGACGAGATGGTGTTGCAAGATTCTCGGGAAATGAAATATGGAAGCAAATTCTGAATCATAGTTCATCATTAAACAAGGAGAGGATGAGAAGGTGGCTGATGAACTTAGCGACAATTCATTGAGATTTCCAAAAGATGGATCCCCACAATTAGGTGAACAAGGAGACAGCATTTTCCAGATCAAATGATATAATAATGTATGCTTGAGGAAAACATACACAATTTAGACATTGGTGAAAGGTGCACCCGACATATTGGCTTAGGTAGCACGATCAATGTTAGAATGGTGATTCGATATCCAATACACAAAGAATGTAACTATCGTTCATTAACTTACAAGAAATAGGGTTGCTAGAAGTACAGAATCCAAACAACACCGTTCACTTGTTGGTATCCCGGTTAGAATCAACACGGGGACCAAGAAATGAACGAAGATGGCGAGAAGTATTTCTATGTCGAGAATTCTCAGGAGGTGGAACAAATCTCAGAACATTCTTGACATAAAAGATGGTAATACTCCAAGGTAAAGAAGAACAATTGCTGGATAGCAAGGAACTCAAGGTATAACACCAAACATGAACAAGCTTGTGTTGGTGGGAAGGCAATAAAGTGGTTGATGATAATACAATTCATCGAGGGCAAGGATGGTATTTCTCATCATGAATTCAATTGATATCCTGGAAGAGCTCAAAATGTTGATGATGATCACGACACAATTGTCGAGAGATTTCACGAAGAAGCAATCGAACAGCGACGACATCAAGAAAAAGCAATGGTGAAGCGAAGGGTCATTGGGACCACAGATACGACACAAACTCAAAATCAAGTATGTTCAAGGAGAAATGATATGACGAGGAAGATCACGGAAGATTAGCTTACCATCTAAATCTGTGCTCCGGAAAGAGGGGCCAGGTAGCACAGTTAAAAAGTTGCACGATAATGATATAGCCGATCAGGCTAGCAATGACTTGAAGGATTAATAAACTCATAAGCAATGAAGAATACTTAGAGTTATTGAATCAAAGTACGGAATTGATTCACTTATCAGTGTTCTTGGTTGACGACAACCCAGAACCCAGGGAAATTGGAATCGGTGAGATATAACAGTTGATGAAGAACCCATAAGAAGTTATGTAGTTCCATCATATTCTCGCGGTACCAGAGGGTATACTCAAGGGTGGAGCGGGATAGAGGTTGGACAAGTGAAATCATTTGCAGAAGGCAAGCACTTAAACTTGTCCAGGAAATGGGATCAAAGAAGAACAATATGGTCGAAACGACGGTCGCAAAAGACCAAGCATAGATAAGAGAAGAAGTTATAACAAGGGGATTATTATTACTACGAGAAGCTTCCATGATAAGTTCCACCTCGGGTCCATGGGCATGAACACAAAGTTCAAGGTCGACTCCCACTACTCCAAAGCATAACCTTACATTCACTTCTCGTTTCGATAATGGCATTAGTGTTGAAAGTTTTACCTGGTGAAATACCAGATGAGTATGACCCGTGAAAACTTCTGAGTTCACACATAGTAAGGAAGGCCTAGGTTCAACCCATCAGGGCATCTTACGAACATATACCACAAACTTCGGGGTAAATAATACAAGCTCGAAAGTAGAGCATGGTTGGCAAAAGGAGATGATACAATTTACAAAGGCATTATGTATCGGAGAAAGAACTCACAAGGTGATTAATTATGAAGGACACTGTCGGATAATAATCCAACAGTGGATATGGTGATCCACAATGGAGCTGATGTGAGTGTCGATACCCAATCAGAGGAAGAAAGAATGCAAATGCATCAATTTATAGAAGCAACTGACTAATTCAAAGCTCACATGTAAAGCAATTATGGTTTCCAAATCAAAGGATCAGAAGCAAACGCTCCGATTAAGAATGGATAAGTTGAATAGACTTAGGGGTACATTCGATGACAACTTGATTGATCGAGGACCAGCTCATGTTCACAATGATGTCTGAGCCGGAAGGATGAATTCTAGGATCTGATCGAGGAGTGCGAGCATTTGCAACATATTGAATCAATGGACTCAAAATGATAGTGACAAAGGATGTCAACGGAGATTACTAGAAATATGGAATTAACCATAATGCAGGAATTCAAGGAATTCAAGAGCAATAGGCTGCTGAGGATTTTCGGAAAACCGAATAGTATTCCAAAGAATTTTATGAACCACATGAACAACTGAGGATGAACAAATCCTCGATAAGTGGGAGGAATTATACTTAGGGGTATTCAGGTGGCAAAGAGACTGCAAGGCAGTAAGCACAAAGGATTCTCGGAATAGCGCGAAGCAGTTTCGGATATCTTGTACTAACAAGAGTAATCGAGAATGAAGGTATGGGTGGCAAGTATAAGTAGTTATCCATAGGGATGTCTCGGTGGTAGTGAATTTGCAAGGGCGGTGGGCACAAGTGTCTCGGTAAAACATCAAATAGCATCTTCGGAAAACTTCTGGTGCAGCAGGCGATCGTCCATAATAAGGGTCTCTCCGGGAGGAAGTAATTACGAGAACCTAGAGTCGGAGTTAGTAAAATCGTTTAACCCGAATAGAAGAGGTGTCAGAGTCCCAGAGTAGAGGTCGAGGAATAAAAGATCCTACTACCACCCAATGGCGACGTGTGCCGGTAAGACACACAACCATGTTAGTAAAAGTTTTTGCAACGTCTAGACTCGACTTCGGCCAAGGAGTTGGGAAGGGGGATTCCTACAGGCAGTCGGCTCTGATACCAACTTGTGACACCCCCGATTTAATCGTACACTAATCATACATGCAAACGTGTACGATCAAGATCAGGGACTCACGGGAAGATATCACAACACAACTCTAAAAATAAAATAAGTCATACAAGCATCATAATAGAAGCCAGGGGCCTCGAGGGCTCGAATACAAGTGCTCTATCATACACGAGTCAGCGGAAGCAACAATATCTGAGTACAGACATAAGTTAAACAAGTTGCCTTAAGAAGGCTAGCACAAACTGGGATACAGATCGAAAGAGGCGCAGGCCTCCTGCCTGGGATCCTCCTAACTACTCCTGGTCGTCGTCAGCGGCCTGCACGTAGTAGTAGGCACCTCCAGTGTAGTAGTCGTCGTCGATGATGGCGTCTGGCTCTAGGGCTCCAGCATCTGGTTGCGACAACCAGGTAGAAGGGAAAGGGGAAAAGAGGGAGAAAAGCAACCGTGAGTACTCATCCAAAGTACTCGCAAGCAAGGAGCTACACTACATATGCATGGGTATATGTGTAAAGGGCCATATCGGTGGACTGAACTGCAGAATGCCAAAATAAGAGGAGGATAGCTAATCATGTCGAAGACTACGCTTCTGGCAGCCTCCGTCTTGCAGCATGTAGAAGAGAGTAGACTGAAGTCCTCCAAGTAGCATCTCCAAGTAGCATCGCATAGCATAATCCTACCCGGCGATCCTCCCCTCATCGCCATGTGGAAAAGCGATCTCCGGGTTGTCTGTGGAGCTTGTCTGGGTGTGTTATATTAAGTATCCGGTTCTAGTTGTCATAAGGTCAAGGTACAACTCCAAGTTGTCCTGTTACCGAAGATCACGGCTATTCGAATAGATCAACTTCCCTGCACGGGTGCACCACATAACCCAACACGCTCGATCCCATTTGGCCGGACACACTTTCCTGGGTCATGCCCGGCCTCGGAAGATCAACACGTCGCAGCCCCACCTAGGCACAACAGAGAGGTCAACACGCCGGTCTAAACCTAAGCGCACAGGGGTCTGGGCCCATCACCCTTAGCACACCTGCATGTTGCGTACGCGGCTGGTGAGCAGACCTAGCAACCTCCATTACAAAGGAAGTTGCGTTAACGCAGTCCAACCCGGCACGCGCCGCTCAGTCGCTGACGTCACGAAGGCTTCGGCTGATACCACGACCCCGAGTGCCCATAAATGTTCCCGCGTAGTTGGTTAGTGCGTATAGGCCAGTAGCCAGACTCAGATCAAATACCAAGATCTCGTTAAGCGTGTTAAGTATCCGCGAACGCCGAACAGGGCTAGGCCCACCTGTCTCCTAGGTGGTCTCAACCTGCCCTGTCGCTCCGCCATAAAGTAACAGTCGGGGGCCATTGGGAACCCAGGCCCACCTCTACCGGGATGGAGCCATCTGTCCTTTCAGCCCCCTCATCAGAATCACTTGCGGGTACTCATCGAGCTAACCCGACTTTAGTCACCATCTGTATAGTATGTATGTATGTATAGTATTTACTCGTGATCACCTCCCGAGTGATCACGGCCCAATAGTATAGCAAGGTAGACTGACAAGAATGTAGGGCCAATGATGATAAACTAGCATCCTATACTAAGTATTTAGGATTGCAGGTAAGGTATCAACAGATGTAGCAACAATGTCAGGCTATGCATCAGAATAGGATTAACGGAAAGCAGTAACATGCTACACTACTCTAATGCAAGTAGTATAGAGGAGAATAGGCGATATCTGGTGATCAAAGGGGGGGGCTTGCCTGATTGCTCTGGCAAGAAGGAAGGGTCGTCAACACCGTAGTCGTACTCAGTGGCATCAGTAACGGTCTCGGAGTCTACCGGAGACGAAGAGGGGGAAGAAACAGTAAATACGGAGCAAACAAAGCAACACAAAACATAACGAGGTAATACGCGGTGCTAGGTGTGCCCTAACGCCGTAGGAGGTGATACCGGCGAAGGGGGGGAAACATCCGGGAAAGTATTCCCGGTGTTTCGTGTTTTCGGACAGATGAACTGGAGGGGGAAAGTTGCATGTTCACTATGCTAGGGATGTGTGGCGGGCGAACGGGCCACGTATTCGGATTCGTCTCATCGTTCTGAGCAACTTTCATGTACAAAGTTTTTCCATCCGAACTACGGTTTATTTTCTATTAATTTTAAAAGATTTAATCATTTTTAGAATTTATTCAATTATTATAATTCAACATTATCCAGAATAGTACATGCTGACGTCATCATGATGTCAGCATGATGTCAGCAGTCAACGGAGGTGTTGACTGGTCAAACTGACGTGTGGATCCAGTGGGACCCACCTGTCATACTCTGTTTAGGTTAATTAGGCTTTAGTTAAACTAATTACTATTTAATTAAACTAATAGTTAATCAGATTAATTAATTAGGATTAATTAACTTAATTAACTAACTAATAATTAATTAATTAATCTTATTAATTCATTTTTGTTTTAATAAAAACGTTCTGGGGCTGGTGGGCCCCACTGACAGTGACTTGGGGTGCACAGTCAACATGTTGACCTGAGTCAACGCGGTCAAATGAGCCCCTGGGTCCTACCGGGCAGTGACCCAGGGGGTGGCCTTGGGCCAGGCCAGGTCAGCATGGTCGGCTCTCGCCGCCAGCGACCGAATACACGGCGCCGACCCGCCGGAGTTCACCGGAAAACGTGCACAGTGCACGGATCCGTGCGCGCTTGGGTTCGTTCGAACGAGCGCGAAGAGGCGCATCTAGTGGTGTGAGCGGTTCGTCCCGATGTGGCCGGAGATGTCGCCGGCGTCGAGCTGAGCGGCGGCCCCGTGCGGGCGAAACTAACGGCGGCGGTGGTGCTAGGCAAGGGTGGCCAGGGGGTGCGTGGGGGGCAACGGAGGGGGGTGAGGTCGGGGCGCCGGCGTTTGCGACGAGCTGCGCCGTCAGCAGCAGGGGTGACCATGGTTGCGGGGGAAACGACGCCCGGTCGGGCGCAGCCCGGCGCACAGGCAGTGGCCGGAGCGGGCACGTGAGGCGCGGGGCGTGGTGGAGTGCGTGCAGCAAGGGGGAGGGCGGTTACGAGCTCCGGCGAGCTCGAGCGACAACGGGGGAGAGAGGAGGAGAGGCCGGGCCTCACCGGGGGAAGTAGGGATCATGGCAATGGGCGCGGGGGAGTTCGGGGAGGTTGATGGGGACACGTGCGTAGAAGGGGAAGTCTGGCGGCGTCCGGGACGCTTCGGGCGACGGAGTCGGGGTTGAGGCGGCGATGGCGGGGCGATGCCGGGAGGAAGCAGAGGCCGGCCGGGGAGGAGGGGTGGATGGGGTGGCGTCGGGTGGCGGCGGGGCGGTCCGGCGTGTGGCGGGACAGCACCGGGCGCGGGGCGGCATCGAGCAGCGTCGGCCTCCTATGGATCCCGATCCAGATCGGGAGAGAGGAGGGGGGCCGTCGTGGGGAGAGTGGGGTGTGGGTGCGGGGAGTGGGTTAGGGTTTGCGGGGTGAGGGGATAAGGAGAGGGAGTGGCCGGCTGGGCCTTTGCCCAGTTGGGCCGGTGGCCGAATGGGCCGGCCAGTTGGGTCGGCTGGCCGGGGGGGTTCTTTTCCTTTCTTTCTTTCTTTCTTTTCTTTATTTTTCTTTTCTGTTTTATTTGATTTTAAAGTATTTAGGCATTTTCTAAAAATGTGTTTACTTCACCATAATTACCTATGCAATATTTGGCACCCCCCGAACATTTTTGTTTTGACTTTTGAAAGCTTTGGGTGTTTGTCGCTAATTCATTTTTGAATTTGCAATGCTTTTGAACTACCACTTAGTTAGCAACAGTAACATAGATGACATGGCATCATCAGAAGAGTTTTACTGTAGTCTAATTATCCAGGCGTCACAGCTTGCTCTTCACCCATGGCCTGGCGCTTGTGTTCGGAGACTCGTCGTAGTGTCTGTTTTACGGGTTTAAATCCTTTGATTATGTTGAGACTGTGTTCGGCCAGTCTTCATGGGATGCCAGGAAAAAATATACCAATTCTCGCGCACGAATGCGCGTAGGGCGGCATCCACTACCGGATCCAGATGTGCTCTGATAGACGCTATTTTATTAGGGTCCGTCGGGTGCACTTGGAATTTTACCATTTCTTCGGCTGGCATGAAAGAGGTGGACTTGGATCTCTTATCAAGGATCACGTTGTCCCTATCCATCGTAGCTCGTAAGGTGGTTAATTCTTCTGCCGCTAGGGCTTCAGATAGTGCCTCGAGGGCCAAGGATGCGGTTTTGTTTTCGACACGAAGGGCTTTGTCTGGGTCACTCGAGATTGTGATGATTCCATTAGGGCCGGGCATTTTTAGCTTCAAGTACCCATAATGGGGTATTGCTTGAAAGCGTGAGAAAGCGTCCCGGCCGAGGATAGCGTGATACCCACTGTTGAATGAGAACACATGAAAAAGCAACTCTTCAGATATATAGTTTCCAGGCGTGCCGAACACCACATCCAGTTTGATTTTTGCTGAGCATTGTGCCTCTCGACTAGGTATGATACCTCAAAAGGTGGTGTTGCTTTGCTCGATGCATGACCTATCCATCTGCATCTTGTCGAATGTGTCCTCGTAGATGAGGTTAAGTCCACTACAGCCGTCCATGAGCACTTTAGTAAGCCGAAAACCATCAACGATGGGGTTTAGTACTAAGGCGGCAGGTGCTCGGACTGACCGAGCCTTGGGTTCGTCTTTGGCCGTAAAGGTTATCGGCATGTCGTTCCATGGGCTCAGTGCGGTAACTTGATGACTTCGACGAGGTAGCGGAGCGCCCATTTGTGCCGGTTGTTAGAAGAGAAAGTCTCGAAGACTTCGAGGACGTTAAAGTTGTCCTTCTCCGGTAGGTATCCTTCTGGAGATGTGGTGAGGATGGCCTCTCCCTTTTTGCTACTTGTCGGAGTACCTAACATGCCCGGAGGCTATGGGTTGGGACCGTGTGCGGAGTGGTATGGATCGGGCAGGGTTTGTCCAATAGTTCGTCAAGAACTGGCCTGTGTCCCACGAAGGGCTTGTTCTTCCTGCCCATAGCCCGATGGTCAGGTGACCCAACGGGGTGTACTCTTTTAGCCCGGTACACACACTGCATCGTGGTGGCGGGCTCCAGTTGGGTTTTCTGGGCCCTCCATATGCTTTCCATTGCACAATACTTTTGTACTACATGTGATAATTCCGTGAAACTCTGTATGTGGCGACGGTCGAGGGCATTCAATATCCCTTCGTCTGTGCAATTACGATGGAAAACCGAAACTATGTCATCGTCCGAGCAGTCCTTGATCCTACTTTTAACAAGCAGGAATCTGGCCCAAAAGTGGTGGACCATTTCCTAGGGCTATTGCCGCACATACATCAGGTCGTATATATCTGGAGGACCTGAGTTGCTTGGAGAATATAGATTGTGGTGGGTGGGTGGATTAAATTTTGGATCCTATCCCACGCCTGTGCTTGGAGCCGGTATGGCTTCCGAAGTAACTAGTTCGAGTACGGTTAAGCGCAAAGGCTTCGGCAATCCTACACCTGAACCAGAGTCCGGTGGGAGTAAAGTCCCATCCGAAGGGGAAGTATCTAGCTCAGGGGATTCGGGGACCCAAACATGCTTGGTCCTCAATATGGGGAGGGAAGTATCTGTGGCCGGTTCCTCGACGATCGCCACGAAGTGGGTGATCGGTGGGTGATTAATTTCCCTCTGGCCGGGCTTGAGCCTGATCCGATCATAGTCCGTTGAGACCCCCAGGGCGGCGATGCGGTCTAGTAGTTCGTTTAAGGACTAAACTTCTGCCGGATCCAGTTTTTCAAAGTACTTAGGGCCAATGCGAGGACGGTGTCTGGCGGTCATGGGAGGAGTTGCAGGCTCGACGGCCGTGCGGGCCCTCATGGCGAATCCGCCAAAGCGAAGGGTCTGCCCTGAAGCCAGGCGCTCTCTAGAAGTGATATCTTTGTTGATGACTAGGCGAGCCATAGATTGCTTTTTGCAGACAGCACAGTGGAGCTCTCAATGAAAGCACCAATGTCGGTGTCAAAACCGGCAGATCTCTGGTAGGGGGGACAAGCTGTGCATCTAAGGATCAGTGGTAACAGGAAGTTAGGGGACACAGTGTTTACCCAGGTTCGGGCCCTCTTAAGGGAGGTAAAACCCTACACCTGCTTGATTATATTCGAAGAGTATGAAGATTACAAGAGTTGATCTACCTCGAGATCATAATGGCTAGCCCTAGATGTCTAGCCTATGAGGGTTTCAATGATGATGTAAAAAGGTAGCCCCTATGGACTAACCCCTCCAGTTTATATACACACCAGAGGGGCCTAGGGTTTTTACAAGGTCGGTTCATCAGGGAAGGAAACCTCCGAGCTCTATTCTTGCCGCCCACGTATTGAGAAGTCCCATCTGGATATGGTAGATAATCTTCAGCTTGGTCCTGTACGGCCCATGCAACCCGACCCATACTCCTAGGCCGGACACCTGAGGACCCCCGAATCCAGGACTCCCTCACTCGCTACTCCACATACCTCGCCTAGCACATCGGAGGCAGTTGCCGCACTAAGCCAGCGCGTGGTTCAGTAGTTGGTTGCTCTAATATAGCTCGAGGAAGAGTGCTGACTTGCTCCACGTCGGCTTGTCGGTGAGCACGGCGGCACAGGCATTGTCGCTGCCCTCGACACCGCCGCGTCGTACAATGCCTTCAGTGCCTGCGACCGCGCCATCCACCGTCGACGCGCGTGTAGCGGCGCCATGCAGGCAGAGAAGGAAGCCGCCGCGGATAATGATTTTAGTGGAACCTGATGTCACCTGACCTCACGGTGCTCCAGGTATTTCTACATTCGTAACTAGGTACTCTCTCCGTTTCTTTTTAGTTTGCATATAAGATTTGGTCAAAGTCAAACTTTGTTAAGTTTGACTAGCTTTGTAGGAAAATATATCAACATTCACACTATGGAATCAATACTATTAGATGTAGGATGAAATTAATTTTCATAAGATATAACTTTAGTATTGTAGATGTCGATATTTTTTTCTACAAAGTTAGTCAAACTTTACAAAGCTTGAATTTGACCAAATTTTATGCAGACTAAAAAGAAATGGAGGGAGTTGAATGACTAACGCAAGATGAAATAAGCTTATTCGTACACTGACTTATGTTTGCAGTGTGGAACGAGCCTGTCATGTGTGGAGGAGCAAACAAGCACTACAGTCGTGCCGTCAACGCAAGATAAAAGGGCCCGAGTCATTGATGGCCTAGCCGACGAGTAGGGGTCGTGCAAACGGCGGTGCATTATTTTGGTGGAACTGCACAAAAAAGATATTGGGGTTAGTCGGACAAATTTTCTACAGCCACACGGAAGGAATTGCACTCATAGATTGGATAGAATTTCCTCTGTGCCATCATAGGAGATCCCAAGGTGAAAATCAACTAACCACCTATAAAGTTATGCATAGTCTTCCTCACACAGGTTAGTACCCCCTTTGTCCAGATGATCGTGTTTTGTCATGCTGAGCTATTGATATGTGCTACTGTTTTGCGACACTGTTTAAGTACAATGCTTTCCTATCTTTTCACGTTCAAGACAATGAAGATGATTTCAGTGGAACTGCACAAAATGGCTTGATGTTGAGTGATCTCTATTGCCTCCTCTATTTGCTACAATGTGTCAGCATAAATTGCAAGATGAGCCAACATGCTTAAAGTGCACATAACATTGAGCAGAAAGAAGCATGCCCAGGAAATTAATGCGTGCGTAGGGAGGCCCTTTGCTTAGAGAACCATCAATTATTTTTTTCTTTATTTCTACACCTTCTCACAGCTTTGTCTTGGTTATAGTCTTGTGAATCATTTAGATGCGTAAACATGCTAAACTTAAGTGCTTGTGAATGTTAGCTAGTATGCATATCGTATCTTGTGAAGCTTAGTTTGAATGTTAGGGTGCCAACCTTTACAATCTATGTATATTGTGGGCATGCTATTTACCCCCTCAGTTTTGCCGTGCTACGACCAGTGTGAGTGTCTTCATGCAGTACACCATCTTCTAATTTGGTGGATGCCAAGCTGGCCCGAAAAGGAGCAATAACATTTTTAAGTTGAAAAATGTTACAAATGAGGAGCCATAATTAAGATAGAGTCATCTCTTTTTTTCTTTTGAATGGGAAATAACCTAGAGAGTGTCTCTAGTGGGATGCCTCTACTGTTAAGGGCCTCCAATACGAAACACGGGCAGCCGACTAGGCCGATACAAAAGCCTATCTATCTTAAAGCCCTTTTTTGCGAGGAAAAGCCCATATTTCTTAAAGATGGGGCGATCCCATAAAAACCCTCCTTCCTCCTCGCCTCGACTTATACTGCAGCTCGCTGGACTCTCCTGCTTCTGTCGCCCCCCAATTCCCCCTGCACCCTATCTTCCTCACTCGTACAGAAAACCCCCGCTCACCTTCTTCCTCACTCGTACAGGAAACGCCTGCTCCTCTTCTTCCACTCCTACTGAAAACCCAGCCCTCCTTTTTCCCCACTCGCACTGCCACTAGGCTCGTCTCTCGCTACTCTGCTCAAACCCGTGAGCTCGGCACGATGCCTGCAAGGAAAATGGAGATGGCTGGCCCCAGCGCCAAGAAGATGAGGCTTCCGCCAACGGCGACGCGGTTGTAGATCCCGCACCCGGCAGTGCGGGGAGAAGCGGCGAGCCCCCCTCCCCACCCGGATCTGAGGAACCCGTAGAATCTCCGGTTGACCACATCAGCGATCTCCCGGATGACATCCTTGGGGAGATCATCTCGCTTCTCCCCACCAACGATTCCTGCCGCACACAAGTCCTCTCAACTCGGTGGTGCCCTCTATGGTGCACCGCACCCCTCAATCTTGACTGTCGTCAAATATCTATGATTCCTAAATTTGATCTCGTTAGAGCCATCGTTTCCTCTCACCAGCAGGGCCCCGTTCAATGCCACTGCATCCCGACACGCTACCTGCTGTCCATACCCTGCATGGTGGACGCTTGGCTGACATCCCCTGAATTCGAAAAACTCTAGCAGTTTGAGTTCTACTATTACCACAAAAGTTTCATACCACAAACCGAACACCAAGAATTTGTTCCCACACCTCCATTGTCCATCTCGTGGTTTTCCTCCTCTCTCCACACCGCGACCTTTTCCCGGTGCCATCTACCAGATGATCTAGTACAAATGCTTCGACTCCCACTGCTAAGAAAACTTTCGCTTGTGGTGGTTTATCTGTCGGAGGCCTCACTGCACAACATCATCCACTCCAGTTGCCCTACCCTGGAGCGCTTGCTGATTGTTTTGGGAATAGAAATCCCTATCAGTTGTCTCCAAATAAAGTCGCCTCACCTTAAAAGCATTGGAATTTGTTTTGAAGGACAACAACTCATCATCAAAGATGCCCATTCACTTCAAAGGTTGCTCCTTCATTATTGTTATAAACCTTCACACATAACTGTCGTCTCTGCACCCAAACTGGAGACCTTGGGTGTAATTCGTGATCCGTTTAATGATCACAACAAGTTGGTGTTTGGCTCCTCACTTTTTAGGTACCGTATATTATCATCTACACATTTGTAATCATAAGCTTCATTTTTCATTTGTGCGCATAAGTTTTGTATCATCTTGGAGTACACTTTGGGTACTAATATTATGTTATATGCTCAATGAAGAGTTCGTCCATGGATAGCCTATCAATGCTGCTAGATTCTGTTAAGATCTTATATATCAGAATGTTTAGTTATGATCTGAACATAATTATTGGTTTGCTGTGATGCTTTCAATGTATGGAGAATTTATATATAAAGGTGACGATTTCATGCACATTGAAAGCCCGTATATATTGTACTAGAATTAACCGTTCAACTATCTCTCTTTCGACATGCTCTTTTTTTAGACCTTAACTGTTTTCAATCTTCATGTCTACTTAGGCACTAACACATGGAGAAAAACATATAACCAATCGGTGGCGTAATAAGCACCAGGATTTTCTCAGTTCTCATTGCATTCGTTTGAGGACAATAATGATGGAAAGATATGCATCCAACGAGGCAAATAGAAGCTTTGTCACATTCTTCCTGTTGAATGCGAGGTTACTATTGTCCATGAGGCTCAAGTTTTGCAACAAGAGATTTCTCACAGACGGGCATGTTGAACAACAAAAGAAAAGAAGTTTCAGGTGGACACATGGGCTTCTAAACGTGCTCGACTTCTATTTACAACAACTTGTAGTCATCCTCCAATAGATTTTTTTGCACAAGATGTTGATTTTATGGATCAAACCGGTCCATTTGTTTCTAGCTGCGAAAAAAGTGGTTGGGTTAGATGTTATTGTCATGTTCAATTTGGGTTTTGTCTGGCAGCAGCAATGATGACTTCTTCCTGCCGTTGACTTCTGGCCAAGGCAGCCTTGGTGGTTGTTGGCTTGAATTCGATGCTATGTTTGGTGCATGTGGTGCTCTGTTTGGTGCAGGAGGTGCACGTGGTGCTCTGTTTGGTGCAGGAGGTGCACGTGGTGATCTGTTTGGTGCAGTAGGTGCACGAAGTGGTAATCCAGTGTTGTGGTGCCGACTCATGGGATTCGTTTGAACTTGTGTGGGTGGCACATCATCTTCCTCCTCCTCCTCATCATCAACAACAACATTGTTATCCGTTCGGACTTGTTATCTAAATGTACTAAACACATGTTTGGGCTATGGTTTTAGAACTGTTATTGGATCATCATCTTCTGGCTGAGTGCACTCCCCCATGAAGATTACATCGTCGCCATCTTCCACTCCCTCCTTTTCCTAGAAAAATCTTCTTATGCAAAGTGTTGTACTCTGCTTGTTGCAGTGTAGAATCCTGGGGGTATCTCAGGAGTTACCCATCCACTCTTCTCTAAATATTGGCTCATCGTGTAGTTTAGGGGCTTTGGGTTGTGAAATATACGCGACATTTTTTCCTATTGAGCGTCATTTCCTTCACAAAACATGGAAGCATTTTTTATTAAAAAATTCTGAAGTGCAAAGTAGGTGGAACTGCATTGTCGGAGGAAACGAGCTGAAGCATATGAACTGCATTATTTAGAAAAGCATACTGAAGCAGCTAAGCTACATTATTAAGAAGTGCGAACTGATGTAGGCGGGCTGCATCATTGCATAGGCCGAACTGAAGCAACTGCACTACATCATTGTTTAGGGTGAACTGAGAGAACTGCATTGCATTGAGCTGCCGCACTGCATTTTTACTCAGGGTGAACTGGGGCAAATGTACTGCATCGGCTTGCAAGCCAAACTGAAGGAGATGCACTACATCGACTGGAATAACTAAACTGATAATAGAGAGGAAGTGAACTGCTTACCTCATTTTGCAGTATGTTCTTGCGTTTGCAAGAAGTTCCCTTCGTTTTCGACTGCAGCTCTTTTGAATGTACCAGTGTAGTCCACTTGCCCTTCAAGAGTTCTTGCGCATTTTTAACGTTGTTCAAGGTGAGTGGAGATGGACGATTTCAATAGAACCTCATTGTAGCCTGCATCCAGGAAGTAGTGGCGGAGGAAGGAGCCTTGCGAGCAGTTCTTCTTCATCGAATTGGGGTCCTGTCGAGGTAGCACCAGTCTGGATCTGGCGAATGATGCAAACTAGTGGATGTACCCCCTCTAGTAGTAGTTGTTGTAGGTGAGTCACTGTCGTTCGCCGAGGCCGCTGTCACGGAAGAAGGCTGGGAGGAGGGGGCGACGACGCTTCGAGGCCGCTGCCGGGGAAGAAGGCTGGGAGGGGTTGGGCGACGACGCGCTAAGGCCGCTGCCGCAGAAGAAGGTCGTTAGGGGTGGGGCTGTTGTGCTCCCAGGCCGCTGCCACGGAGAGAGCGGAGAGGGCGACATCTCTCCCGGCCGCTCTCGTGGAAGAAGGCGGGGAAGGGAGGGACGGCGGAGCTGCCTGGCCTCTGCCGTGGTAGAAGGCAGATAGGGGAGGAGGGAGGCGGCGGTCGGGTGGGTTGTTAGCAAAATAAGGTTTTTCTTAGTAGAATAAGGTCTTAAGGGGTGTTAGTAGAATAGACCCACCTCTTTCTCTCTCTCTCTCTCTCTTTCTCTCTCTCTCTCTCTCTCTCTCTCTTTATACACACACACACACACACACACACACACACACACATATCTTAGTCTTAGTTTGCACGGGGTAGACAACCAGCTAAGGTTGAAGTGGATGGCTATTATAGCAGGTGGAGCAAGCCCGGGGGCTGAACTGACCATTGGAGGCGCACTCACAATGTCAACACGACACATGGCAAACAATCAGATTTCAAAGCAACGCTCTCACCAAGCCTGTCTTGATGCAGAAGACAACCGACTGTGCTTGAGGCAAATGTGCTGGAGAGTACTCAGAAGCCAAAAGCCTTCACTGTACCACTCAAAGTCCTCGCTCGAAGATTTTAGGTTTGGATTGATCACAGACTAGAAGAGTTCAATCTAACATCACTTTTGACTCCCACTGATAGTACGGTTTACCCTATTGACTCAAATAGATACAAACGAAACTAGTAAACAAAATTCTACGCTTCAACTTCTCTCTCCATGAGTAACTTCATTTGCTTCAATAGGCATCGATATTCTTCAATGCTATCATAATAATTTTAGGGGACATAACTCTTTGTTAAACAAAATCCTAAAGGACTACATTTGTGTATACTAACAAACGCATAAGTCCTTCAACTGTTTTGTCCATATAATCGTCCAAAACCCTCAGGGGGCACAAGATGCACTTACAATCTCCCCCTTTCGGAGCATTCAATGACACTACAGTTAAAGCTTCATAAGGTAAAATAATGAGTAACAGTAGCGAGGATTTTGGCTTCACGACATAGAAGGCATAGCCCCAAGTTAAAGGTTTATCCCCAAGCCATATATCCTCTCAAAAGTGCATAGTTTGACCATCTCCAATTATGAACTTACCCTATTAAAGATAGCAACCTTAGTCCTCATCAAACCCTTCCAAAAGGATGAGTCATTCGGTTGGGCCGTAGCTTGGGACAAGGTCTTAGAATGTCAATACTCGTTACACAATAATTATATACACACCCATCCTCCTCCTCCCCGGAGGAAAGCCAGTAAAGCCATTTACCAAGAAATATATTTATTCTTGATCTTAAGGTCCACATAGACCCCCTTGGTGATTAGCTCGACACAAGCTATCCCACCTCGCAAGATGATACCTGGCCTTATTCTCACCACTCTGCCAAAAGAACCAAGAGTGATAAAAATCCAGTCTTTTCCGCACCCTAATGGATACTTCAAAGAAATAAACATAGGCAAACTTCTAAGCACTGAATTCACGAGATCCAGCCTATCACCATATGACATCAATTTGCTTTTTTCCAACAGGAAGTTCCTTTTCAAGCATGCCCTCAATACATTTCCACTATTTATTGTTAAGTTACGGTGGTGAATTGGTACCCCGAGATAGCTAAACAGGGGTTGACCAATCTCAGTTGCTTATAGTTATTCTCTTCTTCTTTAGCGCATCCAAAGCAGAAAAAATCACTGTCATGGGAATTAATTTTAAGCCATGACAATTGCTCAAAAAGCCACAACACCGATTTCATATTTATCGCCTTGTCCATATCATGCTCCACGAAAATGATCATGCCATCAACATACTATAAAATGGAGACCCCCCCCCCCCCCCGCGTCCACTAGATGTGGGATCAATCCTCCTACCTGAACATTCTCCTTGGCTCTATAAATGAGGACCGCCAACATATCTGCGACAATGTTGAAAAGCATTGAAGACAGAGAATCTCCTCGCAATCCTGTCTGAGTCTTGAAATAGTGCCCTATATCATCATTGACCATAACTCTCACACTACCTCCGTGAACAAAAGTCATATGGAAAGCTCGAATTAACAACATTAAATAACCAAATTGTTCTATTAAATTGAAGAATCGTAATATAAACATCGATGGGGACGGTGGTAAATAAGCAAGAACACCGGTATAACACGGCATTACTAGGCACACTACGTGTGTCTGCGTCACACGTTTCATGGGATGCCACCTTTTGCGTTGTCATCACGATACAATGGGCATTGCGCCATATAACATGTGGCGCAGAGTCGGTTGCGCCGTAAGATTATGCTCCACATGCACACACGGTATCTTACACGGCAAGCAAATTTCTCTATCAAATATGAACATGATTTGTCGCTACCCTCAACCGAACAACACAATGGGATCACGAAACATGAACATAATTTATCGCCACCCTCAACCAAACAACGCAGCACGCCACGAGAGATCGGTAGGCCACCAGTAGAAATTTTCTGCTCCATTTTCTACTGCTCTCAATCTGATCAAATCAAGCTCATCAGACCGACAACAAAACTCAAAAGGGCACACCAAAGAGAGAGGAGGAAAATGAAACGAGAGGAAGTGAGAGTACACACAGGAGAGTGAGCGAGTGAGAGAGAGGCAGGAGGGGGCAGAGTCAAGAGGAACAACTACAACAACATCGAGACCGAGAGACGGAACGGAGAACGGCACCACCAACACAGACACAGCCCGACCAAACACAGCAGCCAGCAAGCCTCAAACCTCGCATCACCACCTCCATCCCCGTGGCAGCAGCAGCAGCAAGCCACCAGCCGCCGCCGCCGCCGCCGCCGCCGCAGCAGCAGCAGCACCAGCAGCAGCGTGCCTCTCTAACCTTGCTGCCGCCGCGAGAGGAGCTCGTCCCAGCGGCAGCACGTCTCAGCAGCGGCGCCGGGAGACCAGCTGGAGATCGGTTTCTGCAGCACCTGCCTCCTCTCCTCCTCCGCGCCAGGGGGAGCGCGCGCGTGCGCCAGCCAAGGTGAGAGCTCGCTGTCCCCGGCCCAATCCCCCCAGTCTCGATCCGCGCCCACGCGCGCCGCGACCGGCAATGGCGGAGCGCGTCGCCTGCCGCCCAATGGCGCCCCCTGCCTCGCTGGAGAGGCTCCTGGTTGGTGATTCGGGCGTATGGAAGTTCGAATTCGGGGGCAAAAACCCTAGTTTCCGGTCGGAATTCTGGTGGTCCGTGTTGGATCAAAGGCCAAGCTGGGGATTTAGTTTGAGCTGCGCACTGTCGCGGCGGTGCACGTTTGGTCGCCCGGTGGACTTCCGGCGTGGCTTCTCTGCTTGCTGGATATTTCCTTGCTTTGTGCGTGGTGATGAGCTTGGAAGTTTAAATTTGGTGCGAAACCCTAGCTTTCTTTACCAATTGGATTGAGGTCGCGGATTGGATGAGAGGAGCTCGATTCCATCCGAGCTGCAGAAATAGCTTGAATCGTGTTTGGTCACTCAGTCGATGCCCTGTGATGTGGCTGCTGACTTGTTCGAGTTTGAATTGATTACTTAAGGTCTTCAGTGCAAATCCCCCATTTTACTCATTTCTAGGAATCAGGAGAAACTGTGTTGGAATCGAAGGAGCTTGTGATATCTCTGGTTTGAAGATATTCCTTTTCGGTTTTGTAGGCATAAGCTCAATGTTGCTCAGGCGATAGGTGATCCTGGTTTGAGTTCCAGGATTATTATTTGAATTTCTGGGTCGGAATTGAGTGTAAGGTTAACTCTACAAGCGCAGTGTGCAGAAATGCAGCGTGATTAGATCAGGGGAACTTGTGTTTGTGTAATTCTATTTTAGGTCTTGTTTGGAATAATTTATCCTTTTTCTTTTTCTTTTGCTGACCTGCATACCATTTCAGTATAACCAGTAACACAGTTCTGTTTCTCTCTATATGATTATTTAACAGTGTTGAGCTCATGATGCATAAAACAAATGTCTCTTGTCCTGTATTTCCATAAATTGTAGTTTTTTTGTTCAAAGTTCATCACTACATACTTTGTCTGTTTCAAGAAGTTTTCTTGGTGATGTTTTGCCTGAATCCAGAATGTAACAAGTTCATTTTGCTACTATATTAGATCACTTTTGTAAATTTTAAGTGCATTCACAGATTTATACCACAAGGAGTTTATTGATGGTGTGTGTGTGTGTGCGTACGCGCGCGAGTGGGTGGTGGGGTGGGGTGGGGAGGGGAAGGGGCTGCTAGTTAAAGTTCTACACTGATTCACTATTCTTGGATAATCCCATGGTCCATTGACATTTTTTTTCGTGCTCTTCTTGTTACTTTACACTCATACTTGTTATACTCCTAACTCAGATACTTGTTCTTTGCAGTAATTTTTGGTGAGTGGGCTGCATACGTAGATAGGCAGGACTGGAGGAAGAGTACAATATTCTCTGGATATCCAGTTGTAGATAAATACATTCTGGTTCAATTGTATTTACATGGAATCTCTTTCCTGAGAGATGCCAACATCTAAGCCACCATCGGTGCCACCGGCACCAAGCCTGCAACCATTACCATCATCTGCAGCACGACAGAACAGTCGTATTGACCTTCGTGAGATCAAGTCCAAGATTGTTAAGACGATTGGGCCAGAACGAGCAAAGAAGTACTTTCAACATCTGGAGAGATTCTTATCATCAAAATTGAGCAAGAATGAGTTTGATAAGCTGTGTCTTGTGGCACTTGGCCGGGAGAACCTCCCATTGCATAACCACCTCATCCGTTCCATTCTTTTCAATGCCTCTGCAGCGAGTGGCCCACCAGCAATTAATGCATCTAAAATGGCTGAGGATGTCACCAATTCAGAACATACAATGGTTCCACATGTCTGGAATGGTGACACTTTGAGCAAGCATGTCAAAGACAAACACTCATTGAGCAGAAGTGTGAACACATTAACGCAGCATTCATCACTGACTCATGGTGAGACTATCAATAGGGAGAATGGTGCTCCAAATTTGATTGGTTTGAAGAGATATACACAGCTTCGGCAAAGTGAGCATCTTGAGCCATTTACCAAGCGATCATGTATGGGGAAGGCACCATTGAATTTTCGTGGCTCTCTACATAGCAATGGACCTTCTGCTATAAATGCTAGAGATTCCTTGGGAGAAGAAATTACACAACATGCTCAAGTTCCGGTGCAAGCTCCAATTGGGATTCAGTTTGGCGGTGCTAATTTTTGCCAGGCTAAAAAACCTTCAGCCATTGCTTCTGTCAGTTCAGACAATAGCTCTATTTGTTGTTATGACCTTGGTGAACTATGTGATACTTTGTCACTTAGAAAGAAAATGGAAAAAACAGCACAAATGGAAGGCTTGGAAGGGGTCTCAGTAGAGTGTGCTGATTTGTTGAATAATGGAGTTGATGTTTTCTTGAAGCAATTGATTGGATCTTGTGTTGAGCTTGTTGGAGCAAGGTCTCAACATGGTAAACTAAGCCATGCGGCATTGAAGCAACAGTTGGGCCGTAAGGTAGTAAATGGTGTATCACTGCAAAATCATACCCATGTGCAGGGTGGCATTATACCTCCAGGGACTAAGTCAATCTCAATGCAAGACTTAAAGGCAGTGTCAGAGCTAAACCCTCGTCTGCTTGGGGTTAACGCATCAGGGCTACTTGAAAAGATCAATTCACATGACTAATTGGATGGAGCAAGTTGGGTTTTTCACATTGCAAGATTGTGCCAACTTGATGGTGTCTCTTGCTTCATGGCCTTTGTTTTCAGGTCATAACTTACTGAGGGTGGTGAAACCTGGAGAAGGCAGGCAGACTTTCTAGTTTGTACAGTATGCTGATAATGCTGTATCTAATATCCTGCGCAAATTTTGAAATAAGCAAAGTTCTGATTATCTTCTAGAAGGCTAGAGGCTGTATAATAGACCCATCCGTTGTCTGCATCCAAGCACCAGTAAAGAGGCATAAGTGCTTAACAGAACTATGGTGCAAGGCTCCAAATGAATTGATGAGCCATGACTCTGTAAGTGTTCTGCACCAGCATGTGCTTTTCACTTGTTACATTTTTAGCATGGATAGAACAGTATCTGATCATTTATTTGCAGCCAGTTTTGTTTCAGTATTGTTAGGAATAGAAACTATCTATCAAGAATATCCAGAAAACAGTTATAATGTTCTTGTCAGATAAAATTCCTTCTACATCAGAACTTATTTTTTTTCTACATCAGAACTGGAGGGAACCATGTTAAGGAACAAATTGGCAGATGTTTATGATGCACAGAAGTTATAAGATAAGACAGTGGGAACACCATTTTGTTAGCTACCCTTATGTCTTGGTTGTCAGCCCTGCTTTTGTTAGATCTTTATTCTTTTTCTGTTCGATTGAGTTTATTTAGTTTCGAGGGCTTAATACTGCAGTTATGCTGGTGTTGTTCTGCAATTGGTACTTGGTTGTTTTCCTTCGATGAAGTTGTAACCTGTGCTTAACTGGCCATTTGTCAAGAAGAGGAGGTATCCACTTTTAAAGTGGATAGGTGCATAAGATATCAATAAATAGTCATTAAAACACAATTAAAAAACTACCTAAAACTTTTTATGAGCTCTCTTTTAGCAACCAAATTAAATTGAAAACTAATCAAGGCATTGTAGTAGCGGGAAGGTAGAACTTACCAAATTGGTAATTAATTAATGTTAAAAGCTGGCATGTATGTATGCATATGCACTTTACTACACGTGTACCAAATACTTGTGTATGCATCAGGTGTTCCCTGTTGTTTAAAGATTTAAAGTCAAAATTGTGAATCTTAGAGCCTGTTCGGCAACACTCCACTCCACGAATTTGTCAACTCCACTCCTTACATCTCAGCTCCCAACTCTACTTGCATATTTTAGAATTTTGTAAAACGTTCGGCCCCCAACTCCAGCTCTTCTACGCGTGCGCATGAAGAAAGAGAATCGGGGCAGGTAGGGACTACCAGATATTTGTGGGATTGCGTTTACTATTTTTTCTCTCAAACCGGCAAGTGGCGGGTAACGTACGAGCCATCGAGACGGAGCGCGCGGAGCGGCACTTTCCCAACTCCAGCAGTTTGTACTACCGGCCGCTCCGCTCCGGATTATGAAATCCACGGAGTTGATGCGTTCGGTGCGGCTCCGCCGGCTCCAGTAGCGGAGTTGAGGAGCGGAGGGCTCCCGAACAGGCCCTTAATATATTATTTAGCTTCTTACTTCATTAATATTCAGCCAATAGATGATCTACAAAGTTACAGTATCTACACCATCTTCTGATGGAAGTTGCAGTCACTGCAAGGTTTCATTGATGCTTAGACCCTGTCTGGGAGTCACTATTCAGGCTAGGAATTTGGAATTGGTATTTGGTCTTGTCCAATGCAGCTGTTTGCATGGTCGTGGAATTGCGAACCGGAAAGCATCCCAAATACTGCTTGGTATTTGCAACACTTGCGCACCCGACCCCGCGTTTCCGAGGTCGTAAGCACCGTATTCACTGAAATCACCCGTCCTTGCTTTCCCCTCGACCTTTCTGTCTCGTTGTTTTCGCTACCAGGACCTCCGCCTCGCTTGTCCTCCCCGCTGCCTTGCTCTCAGGACACCATCCGCCACTGCTGGAGTTCCCCGTCGACAGTCGCCGCTGGTTCCCCGCCCCCTGCTTCCACCCGTTTCTTGCCGACTGCCGTTGCTGGTTTCCTACCCCGGTCTCCACCGCTTTCCCCATATCTTCTTCCCCTCGAACGGTGCGACCTCTATGGCGGGATCGATCTGTGCGTGGCAATTCCCAGCGTGGGAGCCAGTGGCTGGTGTCGGAGCAGGGCACTACATGCCTCGACGTATAGGAGCTTGTGTGGCAGCTCAAACTGCACCTGGACAGCACGTACTGAACCTCTGTTGCCACCTTGTGGTGTGTTTCCCCGTCGGTGCCGCTCTTCAGCACGCCCAGCCCTCTATGCTCTAACACTTCGGCCATCTTCTCCTCCTTCTACATTGGCAACCACCTGTGGTTGTGGTTTCTTCTCTCAAATTCTAGGATTCCAAAAAAAGGCAACTAAACAACATGCGGACATTAATCTGGCTTCAGTTCATTTTTTACAATTTCATGTGCCATCCAAACACTAGCATTGAAATCCCAAACCAACACCAATTCAGTCAGTATTGGAATTTGAGACCCAATTCAATTCATCCTGCCCAATATCACATCAAGACGGACCCTTAAGTTTCTTACTGCTGCCTGATGAAGTTCTAAATATGTTATGGACATTTTTTGTTTATCTGTTCAACCATTTCTATGGTTTGTTCCTGTTCTCATGGGATGCGTGTTAATAAATGGAAACATTTATTCTCCAAATCTTGTTGTCCATGCATGAAAACCCTTGCCCTCCAGTATCGTTATGATATGCATTTATTTTGGTATAAAATTGTTCTTCTCATAATTGGTTGGACTCTAATAAAAGACAACAAAAGGAAAGATTCATTCTCATGTCTTTCATCTTTATGGAAGTTTAAGTATCTCTCGTTTCAGCCTTAAATCATATTTTTGGCACTCTTTGGTAGGACTGGAATATCACCAAAGAACTAGCCATAGACAGAGGTACGTGGAAGTTAGCTATCCACGTGCCAGAACCATGACTAGGTTTCGAGATCTTATGGGTTTCAACTCTAGCCTACCCCAACTTGTTTGGGACTGAAAAACTTTGTTGTTGTTGGTAGGTAGGTAGGTAATTGGTCTTATAATATGTTAAGTTAAACGGGTGCTTTGATGTGTTAAACATGTCATGGGTGTATTTGCAAGGATCCTTAGTCCCGATCAAGGTGTTTCTTACCCAGGTTGTGCAACGGCCTCTATGCGGCCTCACGACGGGAGCGGGAGAAGAGATTGATGAGGGACTTTGATATTTTCTGGGGAAGGGGAGTCTTGGCGCAGCGGTAAAGCTGTTGCCTTGTGACCATGAGGTCACGGGTTCAAGTCCTGGAAACAGCCTCTTGCAGAAATGTAGGGAAAGGCTGCGTACTATAGACCCAAAGTGGTTGGACCCTTCCCTGGACCCTGCGCAAGCGGGAGCTACGTGCACGTGGATGCCCTTTGACCGTTATAACAATGCTTCCTCTTATACAGAGGTGCTAGAGCGAAAAATGCGCAAAGTGCTTAAAAGGAAGTATGAACAATAACACCTAGACAAATTGAATTGTCTTTTATGAAACTAATTACCATAAGATCTAAATTTCTGCGTCTGCCATATGTTCTGTGCTGCTGTCATATTTTGTTTTAGGCACTTTGCACCTTACATAGGTAATTGGGCAGCTTATTCTGTAATCTCGGTTTAAAAGGAAAACCCGGCGAAAGCCGAGATATACAACACACCCTCATGGCCATCATAGAACATGGAAGCCTATTGCAGGGCACCCTCGGTCGACCTGACCACTAACAAGGTCTCGACACAAACAACTACACAACTCAACTGTCGGCACCAACCAACATTGTCATTGGCATCACCCATCACTCCCAATCTGATGACTTCAAGTTCACCTCGGATAAGCACCAACTTACTGAACATAACAGGTCACACCAGAGCAACAATGGCCCCAGCAAATAGTCGACCGACGCGTTGAGGACAAAGTGAGTTCTTATTTTGTCCATGAGCTCACAAGAAAAAGTTGCAAGTGCACTGACCTAGTCCAGCACATCAACCAGAGAGTGCCGCCCTTGAAACCACCCTTCGGGAGTCATTGTCACTGCCATGCCTCTCGGCACGCAGCTCTGGCTTGTGGTGGATAATAAGAAGAGACACCCAATTCGCACACTGGACCGTTGACATCGAGAGGACAAGTCGTGAACCAACTCCGTTCCCAACCATCGCCATTGCCACACGAATCGCAATGCAGCCAAGTAGCAAGCCACCATCCACTGGCCCCTCCATCCCGTGTCAACTCCAAAGATGAAGCCTCCAAGGAGGGGAACGATGTAGTGTGTCACCGTCATCCGATTGCTGTGAGCAAACAGCTTGAGTAAATCATCATGATAACGCCTTCATGAAGATAGTCGCTGTTGCCAACTCCAGCCATGGGCCGGAGGCAAAGGTTTCGCTCGGCATTGGCCCGGAACTAGTGAGCACCAAATCCTTCACCAGCTGCAGCCACCCCCACACATTACAAGATGCCAGCCTGCATGAGGCCTGCTCGGATCCAATGCCATAGAACCTGTTAGAGTTATAATATAAGTCATGTACCCCTTTATATTTATCTCGTTGTATGAGGGGTTTCCTGCATATGTTCCACACCTGTACATGTATATATATATCGGCCTATGGCCTCATGGGAATACAAGTTGCATATTCCTAACATGGTATTAGAGCTAGGTCAATTTTTTGCACGCTGCAACTCGTGCTTTTTGATCCGTCTGTTCGATCGAAGCAATCCGCTCGATCTCCTCTTCGTCTCTCGATCGAAGCAGGGGGCTCGTCCGCAGGAGCCCCCGATCTCCTCTTCAGCCAGCCGCTAGCAGGGCTTCTGCTGCCGGCCCCGTCCCGATCGGGTGTCTTCCAGCCGCTCGGCTGCCGGCCCGTCCCGCTCCCGTCCAGCCGGCGCTCAGGAGCCCCCGATCTCCTACCCAGCCGCCCGTCCCGCTCCCGTCCAGCCGGCGCTCAGAGAGCTCGGCTGCTGGCCTGTCCCGCTCGGGCGCCACCCAGCCGCCCTTCCCGCAGGCGCCCAGGGCGTCAGATCGGCCCAGGGGGCTCGTCCTGCAGGCGCCCTTGATCTCCTCTCCCGCCGGCTCTCGCTGCTCCCGTAGCAGCGCCTGATTCCGATCCGGTCGTTCTCATCGGATCTAAAAAAAAAATGTCTGCTGCATCGGGTTATGTTGCTGTTCCTCGCTGTCCGGTGATCTTTGATGGTACTAACTACACCGAGTTCACTGGCTTCATGCGCATTCACATGCGTGGCATCCGTCTTTGGGGTGTTCTTTCTGGCGAGGTCTGCTGTCCGCCACGTCCAGTTCCTCCGGTGGCCCCTACCCCGCCAACTCCATCGGTTCTTCCTACGGATGCTAATCAGGCTGCCAAGGATGCGGCTAAGGTTGCTGATGAGGTTGCTGATCGTGCTTATGATGAGAGGGTTTTGGCTTATGAGGAGGCTCTTCAGTTGTATCATGGTGCTCTGTCTGCTTACACCCAGTGGCTTGATGATGATGCCCGTGCTGCAGCTGTTCTCACTGCTAGTGTTCTGCCTCAGTTTGCTTCTGAATTTCTGGGTCTTTCTACTGTCTTTGAGATGTGGACCCGTCTTCGTGAGCGCTATCAGCCCTCTGGTGATGCCTTATACCTCTCTGTGATCCGCCAGGAGCATGCTCTTCAGCAGGGTGACTCTACTGTTGATGACTTCTATGCACAGAGTTCTGCTATCTGGCGTCAGCTTGATTCTCTCCGTAGTGCTGGGTGTCGTACCTGCCCCTGTTGCCAGGCTGTCCAGGCCAATTTGGAGTTTCATCGCGTCTATGAGTTCTTGTCTCGGCTTCGTAAGGAGTTTGAGCCCCGACGTGCTCAGTTGTTTGCTCGTGGCCGTATTTCTCTCATGGAGGCGCTTTCTGAGATTCGTGCAGAGGAGACTCGCTTACGTGGTGCTGGTTTGCTGGAGGTTCCCTCTGTGCTTGCTACTCGTGCTCCTCCGCCACCTGCTCCATCGACCACTTCTCGCTCGAGTGCTCCGCCGCTCTTGCCCACTCCTTCTGGAGGCTCCGGTCGCCCCCGTCCACACTGCGCCTATTGCAACAATGATGGTCATCTTGAGTCTCAGTGCTACACGAAGAAGAAACACCTGCGCAAGGCTCGATCATCATCTTCAGGGACTTCGTCGTCTACCTCGACAGCTTCAGCCATTGCTTTGACTGAGCAGGATATTCTGAGACTTAAGCGTCTGCTCGCGGCTTCAGGTTCTTCCTCGACGGGTACTGCCGGTTCTGTGACTGATGCTACCCGCACTGAGCAATCACCCTCTACACAGTCAGGTACATCCCCATGGGTTCTGGACTCTGGAGCTTCTTTTCATATGTCTTCTCATTCCTCCACTTTGTCCTCTCTTCGATCACTGGATTCTCCTCTTCATGTCTTCACTGCTGATGGTACTCCACTTTCTGTTGCCAGTAGAGGCAATCTTACTACTCCTTCTTATTCTGTTCCTGATGTTGCTCATGTTCCTCGACTTACCATGAATTTGTTTTCTGCTGGTCAACTTACGGATTCTGGTTGTCGTGTCATCCTTGACGTTGACTCTTGTTCTGTTCAGGACCGTCACACGCACACTCTGGTTGGGGCTGGCCCTCGCCGCCGTGATTCTCAGGGTCTTTGGGAGTTGGACTGGCTTCATGTTCCTTCTGCTGCTACCACCATCGCCAGTTCTTCCGCTTCTGTTGCCTCTGTCACTGGTTCCTTCCAGCAGTGGCATCATCGACTTGGTCATCTGTGTGGATCTCGGTTGTCTTCTTTAGTTCGTCGAGGCCTTCTGGGGTCTGTCTCAGGAGATGTCTCTTTAGAGTGTCAGGGTTGTCGTCTTGGTAAGCAGATTCAGTTACCATATTCACATAGTGAGTCCGTGTCTAAGCGTCCTTTCGATTTAGTCCATTCTGATGTATGGGGTCCGGCCCCTTTCGCTTCGAAAGGTGGTCATAAATACTATATTATTTTCATAGATGATTTCTCTCGTTACACATGGCTTTATTTCATGACTTCTCGTTCTGAGGTGTTGTCTATTTATAAGCGTTTTGCTGCCATGGTTCATACTCAGTTCTCTTCACCCATTCGTGTTTTTCGTGCTGACTCCGCTGGCGAGTATATCTCTAAGATGTTGCGTGGTGTTCTTGCTGAACACGGGACTCTCTCTCAATTCTCTTGTCCTGGTGCTCATGCTCAGAATGGTGTGGCTGAGCGAAAGCATCGACATCTTCTTGAGACGGCTCGTGCATTGATGATTGCTGCCTCTCTCCCGCCTCATTTTTGGGCTGAGGCCGTCTCCACATCCACCTATCTTATCAATATACAGCCTTCCGCTGCTCTACAGGGTGGTGTTCCTTTCGAGCGACTTTTTGATCGTTCTCCCGATTATTCGATGCTTCGCTTGTTTGGTTGTGTTTGCTATGTTCTTCTTGCCCCTCGCGAACGCACCAAACTGACTGCTCAGTCTGTTGAGTGTGTTTTCTTAGGCTACAGTGATGAGCATAAGGGCTATCGTTGTTGGGATCCTATTGGTCGTCGGATGCGTATCTCTCGAGATGTGACTTTTGACGAGTCTCGTCCTTTCTACCCACGCCCATCTTCCTCGACTTTTTCAGTGCAGGATATCTCTTTCCTCACTTTTCCTGACACACCTATCACCCTCGCCGACACTGTACCTCTCTGTTCCACTTCCTCTCCTTCTCCACATCTCGTTGACTTGCAGTCACCTTCCTCCCCGGTCTCTTCGTCTAGCTTGTCACCGGGTTCTCCACCTTCATCTCCGGTGACTTCCTCTCCCAGTTTGTCACCGGATTCTACACCTTCATCTCCGGTGACTTCTTCGTCGTCACCCCCTGATTCTACCTTGCTGATTCCTCCTTCTATTATTCCATCTCTTCCTCAACATTACACTCGTCGTCCACGACCAGTTGATGCCTCCGTGGATGGGTCGTCATCTTTCTCTCAGCCTACTTATGGTTTGCGTTCTCGTCCTCGTCCGCCTGTTGATCGCTTTGGATTTCCCACTGCTGGTGCTGCTGTTCTTGAGCCGACTTCTTACCGTCAGGCTGTTGTTCATCCTGAATGGCAGTTTGCGATGGCAGAGGAGATTGCTGCTCTTGAACGCACTGGTACTTGGGATCTTGTTTCTCTTCCTCCCGGAGTCCGTCCGATCACTTGTAAGTGGGTCTACAAGGTTAAGACTCGCTCCGATGGTTCTCTTGAGCGTCACAAAGCTCGTCTTGTGGCTCGTGGTTTTCAGCAGGAGCATGGTCGTGATTATGACGAGACTTTTGCTCCTGTGGCTCATATGACCACTGTTCGTACCCTTCTTGCCGTTGCCTCTGCACGCCACTGGTCTATATCTCAGCTTGATGTTAAGAATGCCTTTCTTAATGGTGAGTTGCGTGAGGAGGTGTACATGCAGCCACCACCTGGGTATTCTGTTCCTGATGGCATGGTATGTCGTCTTCGTCGCTCTCTCTATGGCCTTAAGCAAGCCCCCCGCGCCTGGTTTGAGCGCTTTGCCTCTGTGATCACTGCTGCTGGTTTTTTAGCAAGTGCTCATGATCCCGCATTGTTTATTCACCTTTCTCCTCGTGGTCGGACTCTTCTTCTTCTTTATGTTGATGACATGATCATCACGGGGGATGATCCCGAGTATATTGCCTTTGTAAAGGCCCGTCTTAGTGAGCAGTTTCTTATGTCTGATCTTGGACCTCTTCGCTACTTTCTTGGGATTGAAGTCTCTTCTACCTCTGATGGCTTTTTTATATCCCAGGAAAAGTATATCCAGGATCTTCTTGCTCGTGCTGCTCTTACTGACGAGCGCATTGTTGAGACTCCTATGGAGCTCAATGTTCACCTCCGTGCTACTGATGGTGATCCTCTCCCTGATCCGACGCGTTATCGTCATCTTGTTGGCAGTCTTGTCTATCTAGCTGTCACTCGTCCGGACATCTCTTATCCGGTTCATATTCTGAGTCAGTTTGTCTCTGCCCCCACCTCGGTTCACTATAGTCATCTCCTTCGTATTCTTCGATATCTTCGAGGCACGATCTCTCACCGTCTATTCTTTCCTCGCTCCAGTTCTTTACAGCTCCAGGCCTATTCTGATGCTACGTGGGCTAGTGATCCTTCCGATCGCCGTTCACTTTCTGCTTACTGTGTTTTTCTTGGTGGTTCTCTCATTGCCTGGAAGACGAAGAAACAACTTGCAGTTTCCCGTTCGAGTGCCGAGGCTGAGTTGCGAGCAATGGCTCTTTTGACGGCAGAGGTGACTTGGTTACGGTGGTTACTTCAGGATTTTGGTGTTTCTGTCACTACACCGACTCTGCTTCTATCTGACAGTACAGGTGCTATCAGCATTGCACGCGATCCTGTGAAGCATGAGCTCACCAAGCATATTGGTGTTGATGCTTTCTATGTGCGCGCTGCTGTGCAGGATGAGG